>NC_136010.1:4573153-4608153 GCF_048128805.1 Centroberyx gerrardi
GGGAAGATTCAGGTTTTAACAAAGTCTCTAACAAAGACACCTTAATCCCCCCACACACACACACAACACAGCTTTTGTTTACAGGAAGTTGGCACCATCTGTTAGCACCTGCTAGCAATACTACTGCAATATTACTAAGTCAATAGAGTATAAAACCATTACACTCAAAATCGCTTGCAAGCCATTCTGTGTTACATTACATTACATTACATTACATTACGTCATTTAGCAGACGCTTTTCTCCAAAGCGACTTACAATAAGTAGATGTAAATGTTCCTTTACATTTCAGGAATTTAGCAGATGCTCTTATCCAAAGCAACTTACAATGCAGTACAATGGTAGAAATAGCTTCAATTCCAAGATCATCAACATTACAAGCAACCAATAGAAAAGTGCAACGGTCAGAGCCACAGTCTTTCTTAATATGCTTTCTTGTGTGTTCTTGTGTCCTCCATGACGTGTCTGACATAATATCTAACGATGTGCGATTACAAAACAAAAGAACGCAGAGAACGGTGTACGAATAAAGATCCAACAAAGGAGGCATCGGATGGTGACTTGGCTGACGAGAACTAACGGGAAGCCCCAAGACTCACTGCGAAAATGACGCATCACATCAAAACAGCGCTATAGTTGACAGTACTCTGACAGTTGAAAAGGCTAGGAAAAGTAACAGCTGTGTCTTCACAGACCTCAAACACACAGTCCATCTCAAAGAGTAAAGATACGTTCTCTGCTCTCGCGTTCTTGAGAAGTTCGTTCTCTGCAAGAAAACTTGGGAAGATCGTTCCCCACAAGTATCGACTCTGCATCCTCGGATGTGATAATCACCTAAAGAGTCCTGACGAAAGATGTATCATGAGGAAAAGCATGAGGAACGTGGGATAGCGGCATCAGAGCGCCATGCATTTGGTGCTCTGATGAAGGCTCTGTGCCGAAACGCATTAGCCTGATGAAGCCAAAATAAAAAAAATGGTAAACTGAGACCAAGTCTTGCTGTTTTCTGGATTTGTGGAGTGCCACTATCCCATGTTCCTAATGGTTTCCTCATGTTTTAGGGATAGATACAAGAGGAAGCGCACCTGCTGTACATTGAAAGTTGCATCATGATCCTGTAGGATAGAGAAGGGAAAGGTAAGAGCTGAGGAGAAAGGTGATTTTTTTTTTTCAAAACAAGGCAGGAGCTTTATAGTAGTAGTACTAGTACTAGTATAGTAGAGTAAATGTGCTGCAGTAGCACTGAGAATAAGTAACAGTTTCCATTACATTTTTTTTCTAATCATGATGCATCAAGTTAGCAAAGCTGAATGGAAAAGACAAAACTAGCTAAAAAAAATCCCCAATATCTCAAAAAGCGTGGAAGTGGAAAATGTGGAAAATGTTTTCGTCAATAAATAATGTGATAAATAGCAAGGAAAACGCATTTGTTGAACAAATAATGACATAAGGTTACAGCAAGTAGAGAGGTAAGCTGTAGGAGAGGAGTAGAGTATACTCCCATGAGCTGCAGCAGCACTGAGAATAAGTAACAGAAGAGTTTGAAGGACTTGTGTGTGGTTTGGAGAGGAACAGTTTACTGCTGCAGTCGGGGATAATCCTGCCTACAGTCACTACATTCAGCCAGGCAGGCAGGCAGGCAGGACTGGCAGCAACTAAATGGGCCATGACACAGCCAGTAAGCTGACACACACCACCTCTCCTTTCCTTTCTCCCTCCATCCATCCATCCGTCCATCCCGCTGACTGTGACCTGCTTCTCTCCCTCTCTCTAGCATCCCGTCACTCTACGTCTCACTGTATCTATCCATCTATCGTCTCTCCTCCGTCTCTATCTAACTCTCTCTCTCTCTCTCTCTGGAGGATTAGATCTCAACAGTCCCATCACTCTACCTCTCTCTCTCTCTCTTTCTCCACTCATCTTCTCTCTCTCTTTCTGCCCACACTCCTTGTTCCTTCCCTCCTTTCATCTCTCATCCTCTTATCCCACACACACTCATAACGCTCACTCCTTGGTTTGTTCCATAGGTTAGGACCAGAGGGTGATTTTAATTCTTATAAATATATAGGTGGAACAGCGGGCTATAGCAAATGTCATGTACTTGTGACATTGTGGGTTCAAGTCAAAGCTCAAACTGTGTCTGTAAAGATAAACACACACACAGGGCTGATTTTGGATGGAGTCAAACAGGCCCTCTACCTTTCTAGAGGGCCATTTCTGAGGGGATCAACAGAAAACAATGATCCAGAGACTGCATCACACATATGAATGACTATATAACCTATTGAAATACTAACCCTAACCCACTTATAATTAAAGATGCTACGTGTAACATTGTAAAGCATCAATATATCATTGTCAAATTGATAGCGATACCGTGGTATAATTACAGTAAAACAATTGAGACCATGGTTGAGAAGATTGGTAGCTTCTATCTCACACCAGTATTGTTAGTGCTAGTGTTTCTCAAAATTGAGACTACATTTCCCATAAACACCGTTGTTTCCTGTCACAAAGACGATGCTGCTACTTGTCCCCCCTCTCCCTGGCATCGCTGCATGCGCGTTTGTTTTCTCTGTCATTTTACTGAAGAGGATCAACATGTTGGAAATGATCCAAGACAAACTGTTATATGTAAACATTTATTTCAAAATACGTTCCATTCTACATGTTCCATTTTATATGGGTCAAACATTCTCAGGAGTATCAAGCATTACAAGACAAAAAAAAAAAAAAAAAAAAACACAATCATCTTTGAACTGGAACACTAGTTTATAACAGGTGGATATTTAGAGAGCCCTGGTCCACAAGGTAAGAAGGTACAAGGTACAAGGTAAGATTCAGTAAAAGCAAAGGGTTAAGAAATCTAGTAAAGAAAGAAACTAGTGAAAAGGCCAGAACACATCATAAATAAGTAAATTTCTTCGGGAGCATTTTCCAGAGAAGTGTCAGTGGTTCTTGAAGAGCAGGAGTTTCTGTAACAGAAGAAACTGCAGTAAGTATCTGCGGCTCAGTGTCTTACAGAGAACAGTTGGCATACATCATGATGATGATTACAGCACAGGGTGAAAAGTACTTAATTTGTGAAGCACTGGCTCCAGTAGAGATGAAAAAGTCATTACTATCTGTGACCGATGTGAACCATCTCTCGTCGAAAATGCTCTAAATTAAGTTCAAAATGAATCTCCTCACCTGGTTAAGCGCGAGTAAACCCTTGACATGGACCTGGCTAGCGATGTGTGGCATGAACTTGACTCCCTGTGAGAAACACAAGGCAACGTTCAACATAACAAGTGGAGCAACACGAGTGGAGCGTAAATCACAAATGCAAAGTTTAGTCTATGATCTAACGTTAGCGAACATTTCTATCTTTAACTAAGTTAACTTGTTTGATGTTAAGGGTTAGGGTTAGGGTTAGGGTTAGGGTTACTCCGTCTCGTTATGCTAACCGTTATTACCAACGTTAGCTTAGCTCAACTTTATCCAGACTGAATCACTTCACATCGGATGTAAGATTTATACAAATAAAGCAAATGTTCTGTGATTGAATAAATGATAGAGTCATACCTGGACGATGGTTTCCCCAAAGAGCCGAGTCTGCAGCAGCGACAGTCAATCAGAACCTAGAACCTAGAAAGCTGCACATGAACGCGCCGTCGTCACGGTCGCTACGACAACGCCACTAGATTCGTTCATGTGGGATAGGCGGGGCCAAGAAAAACACTACTGCGCAGGTGCTGTGGACACGGAAGTAGGAGTCGTAAAAACTTTTTCGGCGTATGCGCTGGGTGAGCAACTTTCATTGGAATGAATGGGCCGCCATCTTTGAATGCCTCATCCATAGTTTAATACATCCACAATAGAGGCTGACAAGCTTCTCACTGATGATTTGTTTGCAGTAATTATACTAATGCCTCAAAATTAATGTAGTAATGATTCATTGCTGTTAAAATTGTTAGCCTAGCACCTTTAATGAATTAAATAATAGGTGATGAATACGTTGCCTTTGGACCAAAGAGAAAATAATATGTTGGCGTTGGCAGAACTCACTGCAAACTGTTTCCATCACCCTGATCTTTGAGGGGACCAATGAGGCGAACTGAACACTTTATATTTCAGAGAGTCTGCAGCCTAAATCAAACCCTGTGTATAATGCATTCACCTTGTCAACTGTAGAGATTAATTAAAAGGACAAATCTGCCCTTCAAAGTGACTACTTTTGACTACGTATTGTGTGTTTTAAAAGGTCAAAGGGCATTGACTAGGGTTTGGATTTCATATAAAGAAAAAATATAAAAGACAAAAGACATTTTTAATCAGGTTCACTGCAAAAATGTTTGCAAAATTGACCAGAGCATTTATATAGAGGATAAGTTGATAAGACGCAACCTTACATGATGTTGTTCTTGATGTGATTCCTAAAATTATATGTTTGGTAACTGTACCTGTAACAAAGTCCCCATTGTCCTCCTTGTTAAATTTAAACAGAAACACACTTTCACTCTTCCAAAATGTTTCCAAACATGCAGGTATATCTCATTATGGGATATCTTAAGTTATTAGCTATGTTAAGACCTTTATCTGTGAACTTCCATTTTTGCTGTTTAGAAACAAAATGTTCTTCAAAACGGACTTAACGCATTTTAGAACGAAGATGAAAATGATGGTGATGATGAAGATGGTAGCAATGATGATGATGATAATGATGACAGTGATTATGATGATTACAATAAGGGGGCGATGGTGACGATGATGTTGATTATGAAGGGAAGGCCGCACGCAGAAAAACACACAAGATATGTACACACACACACACATACACACACATCTGAGGAGCACTGAGCTAATTATCCAGTGTTGCTGGCAGCAGGAGTAAGGAGAGGGGCATTGTGGGAAGTGGGGGAGGAGTAAGAGGGGATGTAGAGGTGGGGGGGGGGGGGGGGTGGGTAGTTAGAGTGAAGAGAGGGAAGCTGAACAAGGAAGAGGGATAGGGAGGAGAGTGGGAGGAGAGGGTGGGATGTCTATAGGGAGGGAGAGAAACTGAATGTAGAGGAGGGAACAGGGAGGAGAGATGCTGGGGTGGGGGTCGGGGGGATTTGGGGGGTGGGGTGTGTGAAGATGAACGAGGAGGAAGAGGAGGAGGAGGAGGATGCTCATGTGGGACAAAGAGCTTCTCATTATCCCTCCTCCTGCTCCTCTCTCCAGGGACGGGCCTGGCCTAAAACAGTGAGCAAACCAGTAGGACAACCGGCTGTTTCCTCCGTAACAGGCTGACCAGGTGAGTCCAGGTGAAAGCTACGATCCCTTATTGATTTCACACATTAACCCCACTTCAGTCATGAAGAGGAGACTGACATGAAAAGAGGGGGTAAAGAAGGATTTTTAAGCCCCAAGATAATGAGGACAATAAAAAAGGCGTCCAGCTCAGTACTGTGACAGGATTCCTAATGTTGTATTTAATCCTCAAAGGGGCAAAAGTATCTTTGGAAATGGATGATCTTGTGTTTTTCATGGGTTTTATTTTTACACTATTGCAGCTTCCTTTTTCACAGTAAAAAAAAAAGTGACAAGTTGTACTATTTGTTGTTTTGTCAGAAAGAAAAAAATGTTGCCTCTGAATGTTGTCAGAAAAGATTGGTTCTTGATAAAGAAAGCTAACTTTATTTTACTGGAAATGACCAATCATCTTACTTTTGGGGCACGGGAGGGGGCGGGATCTCTTGTACCACCAGCCAATGAGAACAGTGACGGGTGGCTGCTAGAAATGCCCCAAATGTTTCTTTGACTCAAGGTAATGATATAACATTTTAGGAAACACGAAAAATACCCCCCTTTAAACGTTGACAACTGACTGACTGAACATTTGCATCTTTAAATACATGAGTGAATATAAATAGCTCCAACTGAAATGGACAAAAGAGTGGACAAGTATGTATTAACAACAGAAAATGCCTGAATAGCACACTAAAACCCTGAAGCTTATTTCCATTGTGGGCAGCAAATTGGGCAGCTTGAGTGTTTCATTGTATTGCAGGTGGCTGACTTCCTGGTTTTTCTAATTAATTTCTAGACATTTCTAGAAATTAAAGATATTGTGTTTTGTAGTATTTACCTTTTTGAAAATCACAAATTGTTTTCTGAATTCATTCCCAAGTAAACAGATTACACTCACTTCTTTTCTAAGCGGTTATCTTTTCTTTTCGAAGCTGGAGAAGAAATAAAGTGTGTTAACAGACTGTGACAGCATGGGTGGAAACCCTCAGACCCGCTCGATTTTTATGTTTTTTGCTTGTTGAAGTAGGAAGAGAAGGCACAGTGTAGCACATTAATGACAGGCAGACTGTCTATTCACCACTTTGTCTGCTATTCATATTCAAGCTGACAAAACACAATAAACTGGCCTTCACGGATCCAGTCATGGCAGTGTCATCCTTAACAACAGCACAACGCACAGCGAATATTCAACTGGCTTTGTAAGCACTTGAGAATATTCCTAATCAGATATTTATAGTAATACTGGGAAATCACTGGCTGTGTCTGGAAAGTCAGTCTACTCTATCAGCCACTATTGCCGTGTTCACGTCATATGGGAGTAACCATAGTTACTAGCTTCCAAATGGGTGGGAATTAGGAAATATGGGAACTTTCTGAAGGCTCCGATATCTCCGACCTGACGTTAAAAAACACGGACGTGTGTCAATGCAGCAACAAACGTGGCTTGTTGGTCGGCTACAATACAATTTACAATATCAGTTTAAACTTTAAAATGACTGTTTTCATTTCCTTTGCTCCTCCAAGTCGTTCAGAAGAAGAGAGCAGCATCGGTAGATCGTAAAGTACCGAACAGTAAAGAGAAGTGAGCGCAGCAACGACGACTGAGCGCACAAACGCCATCTTGAGGTTTCCAACGAATGCAACGCGTGATCCAAGTCGGGGGAATGGGAAGTCTTCCACCTTTCTGCTTCCTCCCGTGTGACATGAATGCAGCATATGACAGGTAACTGGCTACGGTCTATTCTATAATCTAGAAGTCAAGTCATACTTTATTTGTATAGCACATTTCATTCACAGGAAAACTCAATGTGTTTTAAAATAGTAGAAGTAACAAGAAATATAAAATGTGATAAAAATATATATAATAAAAACATAAAATATGTATGTATATACACACATACATACATTCACATACAGCCATATATACATGCACACAAGGTTAGTCAAAAGCTTGGGAAAAAAGGAAAGTTTTGAGCCCACTTTAAAAGAGCTTAGAGTTGCAGAAGGATGGTAAATTAGTGAAAATGGGAGGCAAGTATGTCTACTCTATTAGCCACTTCGTAAATAGTCATTTGGTGGTTCTATTATGTTCTGAAAATCAACTTGGCTGGTAAAGTCGTGAAAGCGGCTGGCTGGTATGTCTACACTACTTGCCACTTTGCCTGCTAACCAATCATCATTCAGAGTTCCTGTTGAACTGCAGACATCAAGTAGGCTGGTAAAAAAAAATAAAAAGGTGAAAGCAGCTGCTAAGTTTGGGGATTTACTGCCCACTGAGGTCTTCAGATGAAAAAGTTTCTCTCAGTCATCTCTGGCTATGTTCAGACAAATTCAGAGTTCAGGCAAATTCAATTTGTTTTGAAATATGATCTTTAAAGCTGACTGTAAACGTAATTTACGAGTGAGCAGATCAGATTTCATTTGCCGTCATTACTACATTGGTTGTCATAGTAACGGCGCAGGTGTGTGCACACTGCATGTTTTCTGTCCAGCAACTCGGGGTGCAACGACAAGCTAGCAACATGGAAGTTTCACCGTCGCTTATTCTGACTGTTTTTATGACGCCATTTTGTCACGTCGCAGAACGCATCCGCCGTTACCTCTACCGCTATTCTCTTGCTGGCTCTCCTCCATGTTTGTTGTTCTCTGCTCTTCTTGGCGCAATGTGTGACGTCAAATATGTGTCTCTTGTGGAGTGATGGGAAAAATCTGAGTGAAGAGACTGAGTGGGATTTTAAGAGAATCACATTTCCAACCACCTACAAATGTTGGTCTGATTCACATGGTTTTTGCTGTTAGAAATAACATCCGACTCATATTAGATATATCAAAAAAATCTGATTTGAGCTGCCTTTGTCATCCTGCTCCTGCCCATCACTATCTCTGGTTTATATTTTCATTCCACTGATGGGACACAGTCACCAGAGGAGGAGTGAGGAAGAGGATTGTTTGGGGGAAGAGTGATAAACTTTTCCCTTGTTTTGCTTGTCTGTGGACCGCTGCTTGCCTGGGTCCAGACCTTTGAATCCGCCCACTCCACCGAGTTGACTGATTCTGGTCTGGCATCGTGACATGAAACAGCGGTTTCTCGGTTGAAAAATGATTGGTCCAATGAGCGCCAGGGGGGGACTAACGATTAGCCAATCAGCGCCACGGGCGGGACTAACGCCGTTGTCAAGCTGTGCGCCGGAACCAAGGAGGAGTAATAACAACAGCCCGACGCTGCTATCGAGGCTGTTCTAAATCGATACTAATACTATACTAATACTTTGTTTTTACTTCGCTCCGTGTTGTCAAAGATGCTCTATACTTTCTGAACCGTCTCTGGTGTTGTCATGGCTACGCATCAGTGTCGACTTAAAATGACGTTAGATTCAGGCGGATACGTCGGTCTCTAGTGATTGGTTAGGGAAAATCGAATCCCCCTCCCCCACGGAAATCGGTTAGAGTGGAGGCAATGTCAGACTGAAGATGGAAATGGAGAGTAACGAGTTGACAGTTCTGTCTGATATCAGGCAAGACCGCTGCCAGTCGGCACCATGAGCGTGAGTATATATCCATATTGAGTTTTCTAAGTCTTGATACCTTCTACACCACATCAACTAAGTAATGAATCACCATACATAGTGTCAAGCCATTTATTGATTAGCTTAAATTCCCCACCTGGGAGGGAATTTTTTTGTCTAAAGGCCACAGTGTTAACCACTTTCACTATCTCAGCAGCCAACTATGCTTTTAGAAAAGTCATCCAAATGACATCCAAATGACAGCTACCTGACAATGTGGCTGGCAGGATAATCACACTGACATTTTCTCTGCACTCTCGACTGCGCTGTTTCCCAAGAACGTCCCGGCCCAGAGAGCCAGTGTTATCTTGTGTGGGCAAACACTGGTCATGTTTTATTAAATATCTGGACGCTCTGACAGGCTTTACAGCCAAAATAAACCTTTTTCACAAACATGGCTGATGTACTTCCACAGGGTACAAATCGCTTCTTGCCAGCAATGTTAAGAAGCCAATTTTCTGTCAACAACATAGATAAATCAACATAGATTATAACACAATACAGGTGCTGTCAGTGACAGATCTTTGTGTTTCTGTTGTCAGACGACTGAGAGACTATAAAACAGTGATTTGATCGAGGGTCACAAAATGCTAACAGCACAGAAACTTCCGATGACCTCATTGATATTGTTATCAATGTTTCATCAATGATTGTTATATTGTTGTTAGCCTTTATTGGATACATGTATCTTTTGTCTATAAAGCAGAGCAGCAGCTAATAGGATGATTCTGTATTACTGATTTCAGGAAATCAACTCAACTACATTTCTGTAAGTTTAATTCAAACACGGGATATCCGGGATATGTGTTACTTAATTTGAATTAAGCAACACATACTCTTACAAAATGATTGATTGTGCAAAATTAAAATATTTAATTTTTGGGCACATTCTAAAGAATAGCAGGTAACTGATGAATGATAGAAAGTGGTGATAAATAATGAAAATAGCTGTGTTTTTATCAAATCACATCTATTTTAACCACATTTTTGGATTTATCAAATCACTTCACAATTTATCAATCACTTTTTGCATGCATTTTCATCACTCTTGTTTTCAATTCACAAGCATTTTCATCACATCTATTTCCATTATTTAATTTTGGTGCACGTTTTAAAGAACAGCAGGTAATTTAATGACTACACTTTTACTTACTTCATCGTCTATATTTTGGCGATATTAAATAATGAAATGATGAAGTTCAAGTAATGACGTTTTCCCCAAAAAGGATGCATACTGTAGCGTTTTGGAAATGATCTCTTTATAATCTCCGAGGGGCAGCTACTATATGACTGACTGGTCTCATTAATTATGCCTGGTGGCTGGTGTTAATATGCCAGCCTGCCTTTCAGGTGGAGGAGGAGGGAAGGAGTGGGAGGAGAAGGTCAGGAGAGGAGGAGAGGAGGAGAAAAGAGGGAGGAAGAGGGAAATTGAAGCTCCACAGCCTAATTAAGACTGGTGTTAATTTCCTCTCACCGCCACGGCGACCAAAGAGGCTGCTCACCATGGCAACAGGAGGATGCCGGAGGGGAGGTGAGCCCAGAGCTGTCTGAAGAAATACAGTGTGTGTGTGTGTGTGTGTGTGTGTGTGTATTGCACACCATACCAGCAATGATACAAAGTCTAGGTACCTGTTTGAGATCCATTTGCACATTTTTTTCCTAAACACTCCAGCAGAATATTTTCCATCTTCCATTTTCCATCTATTTTCCATCTTCAATAGTTGGCCCAAATCAAACTTCTGGACATCAGCAGCAGCAAATCATCCTCTCCTGTTGCAAAATGTCCAGCAACCCCTTTGCCAATCAACAGATATTTTGTTGCTGTCAGGTGAAAAACTCTTAACTTTGATTTTGGGGATTTTCACATTTTAACATAAATTGAAGAGTCATGGTCCTCTATAGCAGCAGTCAAACTTTTTGTCTCATGAACCCTTAAAACGAAGCAATCCCCCCCAAAATTACACATGATAATAAATTTGTATAGTAGAAATATGTTTTTTTCTTCTCATAAATCATCTCTCAACCCCCAGTTTGAAAACCACTGCTCTATACAATGATACATTTCTACAACCCTTTGGCTGATGAAACACTTTGAAACCTACTGGATCAACTCAAAAGGCATGGTGGTCAAGCTAAAAAAATATGTCTTTTAGTAAGTTCCTGAAAAGTTGACATTTTGGAGATACGTTTTTCACCTGAGAGCAGCGATTTATTCTTACACCAGTGGCCAGTCAGTAAGGTGATGTGATCGCGTAGCTGTGAGTACACAGTAACTGGAACCAGCCTGTCCTCAGTAAAACAATATAATTAAACCAAATTTCCCTCTAAAACACAAAAGTGTTCACCTTCAACATTAAATGATAATTTAGTTGTTTATACAAGATATGATGAATGATAGAAAGTGGTGATGAATAATGAAAATTGCTGTTTTTATCATATCACATCTATTTTTATCAAATCACTTCATAATTCATCACTCAATTTTTCAATTTGCATGCATTTTCATCACTCTTGTTTTTAATTCACAAGCATTTTCATCAAATCTATTCTTATTATTTCTTTTTTTTATTTCCTCATATAGAACAGTAAATGTAAAGTCTTTAATGAACTAGGTGTAGGTTGACTCACTATTGGCAATAAAGAGTTGGAAAATGGAAATGTATTTATATATGAAAATGTCACAGATTATTACTTTAAGTTTGTCTTGTGTGACTGAGTATATTATTTCAGGCACCACTGAAGCTCAGTCCCTGGATTTACAGTACAAGATGTTTCACATTTACAGCTAAACCTTTGAAAGCATGGCAACCATCTAAATTCAGCCTCACCAATTAAGACTTTCAGCACGATCTCTTTAAGTAATCACGTTCTCTCTTTTTTTTATCCATCCAATTAAAGAGAGAGAACTTTTTATCTCTTTAAAACTTCTTTTTAATTGTTATACTGTATTAGCTGGGGATTGGAGAGAGAAAGGAAAGGTGTGTGTGTGTGTGTGTGTGTGTGTGTGTGTGTGTGTGTGTGTGTGAGTGAGTGGGGGGTTGACATAAATGCCACAGGCTGAAGTCAAACCCATAATGTTACAAATAATCAAATATGCGTATTCGCCCACTGAGCCACCAGGACATACTGAGAAATTAAAAACAGCCTAGGTTGTATTATATTATGTTCATCAACTTCACACTCGACTTCATTGATTAGAGGGAGTTAAGGTGGTGAGAATGAGAGGAGGCAATTCGCTCATCACCATACATCATGTGGCGGAGCGTGTCTTGGTGTGTGTGTGTGTGTGTATCAGACAGTTATTTCACACTGCGTTTAATCTAGGTACACAAGATTATCTAAACATAACCCCTGCCTGATTCACCTCTCTCTCTCCCTCTCCCTCTCCCTCTCTCTCCCTCTCTCTCTCCCTCTCTCTCCCTCTCCAATGTGTTCCACTCAGACAGAGTTAAACCATGGCAGATATTGCAGCTGTCTGATAGAGAAACAAACAGACTGAAAGCATACAGGCGGGAAGAGAGAAAGACAGACAGACAGGTTTTGAGGCTACTCTGCAGTGCTGTTAAAGGTGCTACATGTAGCATTTTAACATCAATAAATCATTACCATGTTCATTTTGAGACGTTAGTATAATTACTGTACACAAACAACACTATCGCTGATTAGACTGTCAGCCTCTCTCGGCCTCTACTCTGCATCCTCCATTGTTTCTCCACCTGGTGGATCTGGAGGGAAATCTGCTGGATCGCTTTACGGCACAAAACAGGAAGAGGTTCTGTTCTCCCAGAGCAAACGGAGCTAAAGCTGAAAGAGTTCCTGCCAGCAGACGGTGGAAGGAGGTGAAAGGCCGATGGGAAAAATCATTTGTTCCACTGCTTCCATGATGTACCGTCTCGCAAACGTGACGTCATTTGTTGTCGTTCATTTGCGCACAGCGTGTCGTTTCACGGTACAGGTCCGTTCATTCTGATGTTGGATATGAGTCACTTTTGAATGAACATGAATGAGAATAGGTAAGAGAATAGGATCTCAGCAAAAAAAGCAGAATTGGGCCTGTAATGTGAATATAGCCACTGACAGGATGTACTGCTGCTGATGAAGGGATCGCACCTGTGACCTCTGGGTTACGGGACAGACTCTCTAACCACTAGTCCACTTAGTTTCTGGTTATGAGAGATAGAGTGAGTAAGGATTGTTCACAAATACAGACTAGACTGTCCTAGAGTAGAAAAAATACCATCCTATCCCCCCACCCACACACACACCCATACCCCCCACTCTCTCTCTCTGGACTCCCAGTAACATAATTACCACCAGTCAACAACATACAGCTGCTCAGTAAGGGGTTTAGCCATACACACACACACACACACACACACACAGACACACACACGGCAGCAGGCCTCCTCACCCACAGATCCTCGACCCTTCTGTCTCTGAGCTGCAAGACACACACACACACACACACACACAGCATGGGGGTTTGCCTCCATTGTGCTCCAAGACATCTGATACTTGCAGTGAACGGACCAAACAAAGACAAAGCCTAGGTGTGTGTGTGTGTAGATATATATATATATATATATGTGTGTGTGTGTGTGTGTGTGTGTGTGAATGTGTGTGTGAGACGTACATGTTGTTCTGCATGAGTTGCTGCAACCGCAAACATGTTTACGCACACACACCCTCACACACACACAGAAGTACAAACAAATCAATAGCAAGCACCTTCCAGGAGCTGATTGCTGTTGACAGAATGAGGGAATCATCAGCTCCATCCTTCCTCATCCCCCCCATCCCACCAAAAACCACTGCACAGTCTATACAACATGAGTTTTGTTCCAAAATCAGATATCTATTTGGAAAAAATAAACACTGACACCTCTTTTTACATTATGGTTGCCATCCCAGATTTTAAAGAGAAGTATTGTACTTTTTTTTCAAGAATTGTGTTGTTTGTATATTGTGGTTATAAGCACATATGGAATGCCTCTCATGCAGCCACAGTGTGTGGTCGGAAATAAATATTGTATAATACCAGGCTTACTTCACTGACCAGGGTCCCGTTCATGAGCATTTGTGATATGTAAAAAAACTGACAATATCCCATGAATTTCAATGAGCCCTATGCGTTGACAGATGACATGGATTGACAGAGTGCCGTGCATAAAAATAGGTAAACGTCAACGGACTTCATCAGCCAATGAAATTTGTACCGATTGCCACAACAATGCAACCTAGGTGGTTTCAACAAATACTTATCCATGAATTTGACATATGCCAAATGTCCCAAGTGAACGCCGCCTACGAGTCTACAAGGCACTGGCTGAAATAGTTTTCCTTTTGTTGTCCTCAAATCCTGGGTTGGCACCCACAGGCGGATCACAGGAAGGTCGAGAAAGGGTCACTAAAATTATCCAGCAGACGTTGGTATCTAAAGTTACTGGTCGTTATGTTGCCAAAGCCTCCGCTGTCACCGGGTCAGCTCCAAAAAATGTCTCTTGAAGACATCACAGAGTTGAGTTTTGTCTCTCTATTGTTTCCCAGCAGCGTGCCCGCTGCTTCACCCAACATCTGCCCTTCACATAACCCCTGGCAGAGATGAACAGTTACTTACTGACATACACACACACACACACACGCACACACAGGCGTATGATAGTGAGAGGTTAGGGTCAAGGGGAGGGTAGGACACACACACACACCAGAGTCCTACCAATTCCTGTCAATTTAGCGTATTTATAATGGTGGGATAAGGGGTTCTTTGAGATAGCAGAGAGATTGCTGAGGCCTGATAGAGGGGGCCACCCCAATTAAGTTACCCCCCTCCAACACACACACACACACACACACACACACACACACCACGATCAGACCCCCAGACCCTCAGGACAGCGCTCTGTGTGTGTGTGTGTGTGTGTGTGTGTGTGTGTGTGTGTGTAAGCAGAGAAGACTACAGCCATTGGTCCATCTCTCCGTTACTCGTGATTCCACATTGGGACAAATTGTGTCTCTTGCTGCTGATAGAGGACAGTGTCACATACACACACACACACACACACAGAAGCTTCATTCATCCATCTGTTTACCTAAACTTCCCGTTTCCCATCCTACTACGGTGCTGATAAGAGGTTTGACAGGCCTGGTTTATTGGAGTCATTACCATGTCAACACTGCTCTGTGTACCATGACCATCCCATTTCTCCTGAATAGGATTTCTGCCAGACACAACCCCTTCCTCTAAGGCTTCCATATTTTACATTTTAGGCATTTGGCTGATGCTCACATCCAGAGAAACCATGAGTGCAGCCGTAGAATAAGCTTCAGTTTCTGGATTGTCAATATTACAAGCAATCAATAGTAATGGGGGCAAGAGTCACAGCATCCAAACAAAAGACAGTAGAAACTAGTAGAAAGCATTCCTAGGGTTCCTAGTATGATCATGTATAAGAAGTGCATGTTAAAGAAATAAGAGCCAGGGAGGAAAAGTAGAAAAGTTTTCTCTTTTTACGGCATTAGGTACCTTCATCGACCCCCATCGGTGACCAGTAAGAACTGCAACATCGATAGCATTTTTCTCCAAAGATGGAAGGAAGATACTGCACATGCTATTCCAGCCTATAGAAACCCTTATCCACTAAAGCTGAACCGTGTACGGGCGAGGAATTCATCTGACAAACTTAGTTTTTTACTAATTGAAAGACATATTTGGATCTCACACCGATATCCGAAGCTTAACAAGACCTTAAACACAACACCTCTTGCAGAAAAAAAAGATATTGGTCTGAATGTGAGACACTCTCATTGACTCCTAGCCAGGAACAGTGTTTTCAGTGAAGTAGTCAGAAGAGAGACCTATTGCTTCGCCTGTATAAAGTCTGTTTACTCCTCCTACATAAGCTCTCCTGTCCCCTTGAGCTACGGTGACCTGCAATTGACACAAAAAAAGTCACAATTTCACAATAGAGAGGAGTAAGCTAGCTAATTAGAGCAGAGATTCAGCAGAAACATCTAGTAAAGAGGTAATATATCTCCATGCTACATACTGGAATAATAATACTGCTTTGTCATTTGCTTTTTTGGCTTGAGAACGAGGCTTGAAGGCTTTGAAATCCAGAATTCTCTAACAACCCCTGCAGATACTGTACATTATATTCATTCTGTGCTATGGGGCAGTAAAAATAGTACGAAATGCCCCTTTAAACAAGATGGGAGCATTTTCAGTGCATGTAGGGGAGGAAAGTACGGGAGAAGGAAACATGATTTAGAACATAAAGTACACTATGCAGCAT
Organism: Centroberyx gerrardi; assembly: GCF_048128805.1. Lineage (NCBI taxonomy): Eukaryota > Metazoa > Chordata > Actinopteri > Beryciformes > Berycidae > Centroberyx > Centroberyx gerrardi. The sequence goes on from NC_136010.1 coordinate 4,589,284, forward strand.
CAAGCCTGTGTTATGCTCCCAATTTGGTGGATTTTGAAGGTTGAGTGTAAGCGCTATAGGAGCGGTCCTTGTTCCATCCCCACGTGGAGCCGACAGCAGTGGGTTTCCAGGCTGTAGCTCTAGCTGGGACAGAGAAGGGGAAGTAGCTCTAAAAGGCAATTGGCGCCCATTCACTTGGTTTTGACAGAAGGCCAGAGCTTATACTCAATGTACTGGTTTCCACTACAGGACCAAACCAGGCTTACTCCTTAGCCAGGTAACCTGTCGTTGACTGTCAGATGAACCGTTGTGTCTGTTAGGTCTCACCATGGTGCTGTGATGGAGGGGATACACACACACACACACACACACACACATACACACATACAAACCACAGCAACATGACACCCACCCATAGCAGAACTGAACTCTTTCTACATGCGGCTCTGCTTCAAACTGGCCAACCTTTCTCTGCCTATGGCTCTGGTTGAAGCAAATGAGGAGAGGGGGAAGTAGTCCTCACATGTAGTTGACACCAGCGTCTAGATAGCAACTATTAATAGTCTCCAACAAACCACTCACCGCTTCCTTCTCAACTGGGGCCTCACACTTCAACCAGGGAAACTGTGTGTTGCACTGGAACCTACACACTGTCTAAAAAGGTGCTACATGCGGCATTTTAACATCAATAAGTCATTACCCCATTCATTTTGAGACATTAGTATAATTACCATAACTGAACAAGATCATCACTGAGAAAACTGGCAGACTCTACCGGCCTCTACTTTGCATTTTACAATGTGTACCAACGTATTTCACGGGAAATCTGCTGAATTGCTTTACGGCACAAAACAGGAAGAGGGCGCTGTTTTTCCAGAGCAAATCACTTCCAACATGTTTATCCTCTTCAGTAAAGCCAAAAATGAAAACCAACACATGCGGAGTGAAGCCAGGAGCGGGAGGGGGCACAAGAAGCAACATTTTCTTTGCGACAGGAAGCAACAGGGTTTACGGGAAATGTGGTCTTAATTTAGAGAAACACTAGCACTAACAATACCAGTAGTGTGAGATGCAGTAATGATACCAAGGTATCACAGTTAATTTGACAGTAGAGCTGGGCGATAAATCGATTTTCTCAATTAATTCGAATTTATGGTTTAGGACAATGTGTAAAAATCAGATTCACTTTAACCTGGGTAAATACGGCACGGATCGCTCTCTGTCAATCAAGCCCCACCGCTTCCCTGAGCTTCCGCAGTCGACAACAACGCCCACCGAGATTTCCCCTCAGACACAAACACAGTATCAAGGCGGCAGCACACGCTTCTACAAGTGAGGAGCTCGTTTGGAAGTGGCTCGGTTTTGCAACGTCCGACGTCGAGCGAAGCACCGTCCGTTGTAAAGTTTGTCCAAAGTCTGTGGCAACTAAAGGCAGCAGCAGCGACAAATTTATTCCAGCATCTCCGACAGAGGCGGCGGCCGACTGGGAGAAGTGTGCGGCACTGCGAGATGCACCAGCTAGCAGCAGCCCCCAAACGCCTGCTAAAAAGCAGGTAACATTAGCAGCATCATTTTCCTGTGGCATCCCATGACAAGAAGGAGCCCCGGTGGAAAGACATTACAGATGCGCTGGTGTTTCATATGTTTTTCATACACTTAGTTTGTTTTTAAGAAAAAAAAATCAATTAAAATCGTAAATCGGGTGTAGCTGTGAAAAAATCGGAGATTTTATTTTTAGGCCATACCGCCCAGCCCTATTTGACAGTGATCTATTGCTGTTTAAAACTGCTACACATAACACCTTTAACCAGGGAAACTGTGCTGCACTTCTACAGACTGATTTCCATACCTGCTGTATATCTGGCAGTCAACAAGAACAGTCTCGGATTAAGCTATGAAAAACCTATTCCTTAATCCAAAGCTAAAGTATCAAACAAACAAGTGGACACAGTATCCACTTTTGCTGTTTTACGCACTTTTGTTTATTTGCACTTATTCAGCTGGAATTAATGTTTACCTTTTGCATCTAAGGTGCTTCCAATTTCTTTATTTTATTTCGTTAATCCAAAGCTAACAAAAGTGTTGCCAAGCCATGTGAAGCAAAACCAGAGGGCTGGAGACTTTATTTTGTTCTCTAAATTACGTAGCAGAGCTGCTGATACAAGGACTGATAGTGATGTGACCGTAACGAGGAGTTAAAGGCATGAAGTTGATGATGCATTCATTGTATACACTGGAGCAAGACAGAACCAGGGGCTGAATTTCAGTGCAGGATTGCGGGTATTGCGCATAATTTCATTGATTCCCGCAAATCTAGCACTTATTATGCAGGAAATTCCCGCACGCATGCAAGGCATGCAAACATGGACCACTGGCTAAAACGTAAATCTACATCATCTGAAGGGGAACCCACTCAGAAAAAAACACCGGACCCCGAAAGGATTAGCACAAACGGCAGTACCAGTGATGTCAACGTTAATCCTCCGGATCCTCAGACAGGTAACGGTAACGTTACTAAGAAGCAGCAGTCCAAAGACAAGTTTTTTTACTTGAGTAAAAAAAGTGTATAAATCCCCCCTATGTGAAGCATTTAAGGGAGGAATTCCCCCCCATTTTGAAAAATGAATTTCAGGAACTGCAGAACTGTATGAGAAAACTGCAGGCTTATTTTTAGTTTGTTTTTTTAGTCACAATACACTTCAGTTATCTGCATGATGTGTGTGTGTGTGTGTGTGTGTGTGTGTGTGTGTGTTTGTGACAGTCATTTAGCAGAAACAACTTTGCCAAATTGTCCCAACATAGAATCACGAAAGAGCGTGACAGCTGAAATGACTGTACTCTTACACACACAAACACACACACACATACTTACACACTGCTCTCACACACACACACACACACACACACACACACACATACAAATAGGGCAGCACAATTATGGCTCAAATGAAAATCCTTATTTATTTTGCGATATTAAGTGTTGAATTGAAGAACAAAATTATTTTACTGGACGTTATTTTTGATTTTTTATCCGCATATTGACATTTTCAACAACATGGGACGTTTGAAATGAAATGAAACAGTCAAATATTGCCATTCTTCTATGTCTATACAGTATATCTAAATGTGGAAACTAAAATCACAACATTACAATCATTATACAGACATTATATTAATTGCACAGCCCCAAGCACACACATGCACACACACACACGCACACGCACACACACACACACACACACAGTGCAGTCCTGAGGGTCTGCTGGTGTGTGTTGCGGGCGTCATTCATGACAGCAGAGGGCTACACCGCAGGGCGAGTCTGTCTTCCCAGTCTCAAACCAAAGACTCCCCCCAGCACGACAGACGGCCACACTACTAATTAAGCTAATTAAAAAGTGCCCTCTTGAATTAGCTGAAGGATAGTTTTTCCTCAAGGAGTCAGTTTAACTAACTTTATCAAATCTGTCACAAATGAAGGCTGGGAGAGCGAAACATTAGCATCACCTTCCTTTTTATTGTTATTTTTTTTCCACATTTTTGCTTTGATTGTACATTACACATTGAGGGAAAGATTGAGAAGGAGAAAGAGGGATGACGTGCAACCAAGAGAGAGTCCAGGCCAGATTCAAACTGCAGGTAAGTGGTACACACCAACTGAGCCACCAAGACGCCCAGGATCGGCTTCCTAATAACGAGACTGTGGAACGAGGCTGGTCAAAACTAAACAAAAGAATCTCCAATATGGCTACCAGAGAGCGCTATAACCAGACCAAGACAGAATCTACACACTCCTTAAACATTTGAAGAGTTAATTTCCAAAAAGCCATATATTCAATTTGGGAAAAAAAATCATGACTTGATGTTCATCCTTCAATATCTTGATAATATAGGCAGTGGAGCAAGTCTGTAAAGGTAGAACCATTTTGTCTGCCATGTTTAAATTTTGTGCCATCGATCAGTTTGTTAAAGTAGGTAGGGATGACGATACCAGGCTAAAATGGAATATCGGTATCTGAGATTTTACCCAAGACTAAAATCTGATACCGAAAGCCATGAGTAACATGTAAGAAATAAAAGCAAACTGTCTTGATTTTATGCATTTGTGGCACATAGAAGCCTGTATTTCTCAAACAGTGGGAAAAACAAGGATTTTATCTCAATATTTTTGTCCATTGACCCCAAACTAAGGAAGTAAGCCTGCACTGTTCAGTAAAAGTAATGGATCGGATCGGTACTCAGTATCGGCCGATACTTAAACTTTCATACTCGTAATCGGTATCGGCATTGAAAAAGTGGCATCGGTGCATCCCTAAAAGTAGGTGTCATTCTTTCCCTAAACGGTGGATACACAAGACCGCGTTTCTATGTCAGTAATCAATGGTAGTAAACTTCAGAAGCAGAGAGAAAAGGGAAATAAAAGAAAAACTCTTCACAGATCTTCAACCAAAAGTGCCACAGAAGACGAATGATGTAGGCCTACTTACATCTTCCTACAGCTGTGGGAGGGCACCAATGCTAAATGAATGTAAAGGAAACTCTGACTAACTTATGCTTCTGTTAGGAAGACGTGATGCAAGCTGAGTCAGATTTAATCATAAAGTGCTTTTAACAGACAGGTTTGTCCCAGAGGGCTTCACAGAAAACAAAAACCACAGAAATGGTGATTAAAAACAAGTGATAGTGAAGCAAAGGAGAACTGTACATCGCAAACTCCAAGAAATGGGGTCAGAGCTTGCGTGTGTGTGTGTGTGGTGTGTGTGTGTGTGTGTGTTGTGTGTGTGCCCGCAGGAGAAGAGAATGACTAGACTGCAGGGAAGTTGACAAGGAGTAATGAATGCAGACAAAGAGAAAGGAATTAGTGACGCTTTAACGTGTTAATATTCCATGCCAGGCTTCTAATATGGTTCTTCTATCAATTCTGATTACTTGCAAGGCGTTGTGTGTTTTACTTTTGTGTTTTACTAAGTTATTTCTAATTTATTCATGAGTGCTGGCTACAAAGTAAACCCAAGTGGCCCCGGGGGGAAAATGACTTACTGTACTGCTGTGCTCCGCCATGCTTTTTCTCTCCTCCATCCATCCATCCATCCATCGCTCCATACTCGAGAGAGATCAGCCTAGCAATTCTCTCTCTCTCTCTCTCTCTCTCTCTCTCTCTCTCTCTCTCTCTCTCTCTCTCTCTCTCTCTCTCTCTCTCTCTCTCTCTCTCTCTCTCTCTCTCTCTCTCTCTCTCTCTCTCTCTCTCTGACACACACACACGCTATCTCTGCATCAGTCTCAGTGTATAAACACAGCAGCAGGCTGATCAACTGTTGCTGCAGTCGGGTCAGATCCCTCTCAGCACGAGACGGAGAGAGAGAGAGAGAGAGAAAGCAGGATGCTGATTTAAACCGTCAACACAGCATTACGGTAGAGGAAGGCACCAACACTGCCGAGGTTGGGGTTCTATTCCCCGCTCAACAGGTAGGAGGTGGCACTAATACAGGCCTGGAGGTTCAATTCCCATTGGGGAAAATAACATTTTTGTAAAAATTGTATGTGCTAGCAGTATTGAAAGGCACTTTGGATACCGAATGACACATTATGTAGCTGTCTTCCATCTCTCTCTCTCTCTCATCTGATGTTTACTTCCTGTGTTATAAAAGGTTGCGTAAGGTTACGAACAGTAAAATCTATTTTTTCCAACCTCTATTTATCCAGGGTAAGTCGACTGAGCGTGCCTGTGCTTTTTCAGCAACACCCTGGTTCATATTCCCACCTGACAGCTTCCCAGTACAACCAGTCTTCTACAGCTGGTGGTTCAGTGCCTCGCTCAACGGCACATCGACAGTAGTTGTTGAGAGAGGGAAGAGCGTTACTCACTCATCCCCCCCCCCCACAAATACACATTTTGGGATTCAAACCGGCAACCTTTTTTTTTAAAATCCAGCATGTTTTGAAGATGATCTATTCTCTGGTCCCAGGCTGGGTGACATGTTGCTGGGGTTGAAAGTGCATCGAGTATCCAAACATAGCCGGCTAACAGAGATAGACAGGCAGGTGGCTACAGAACCTGTCACTGCTGACTAATAAAACACACACACACACACACACACACAGATACGTTCATATTACTATACTTGTGAGGACCCTCAGTGTGCCTAATCTTAACCCTAAACCCAAATTCTAACCCTAAGATAATCCTTTATAGATGAAGATGGGCCAAAATGTCCTCACTCTGGAGGATTTTTGTCATCTTTCTATCCTCGTGAGGACATCTGGTCCTCATAAGTGTATAAATACCACACATAGATACAGGCGGTATCTCTCTCTCTCTCGTCCCAGTCTAAACACACCAGTGCTTCAGATACTAAACAGACCCAGCAGACCTGCTGCTGCCAAGACACAGAGAGAGACATAGACAGAGAGAGAGAGAGAGAGACAGAGAGAGAGAGAGAGAGACAGGGACAGAGACAGAGAGAGAGAAAAGCAAAAGGTGAGTATCATTTCCTTGTGATTTCAATTTGCCCGAGGATAAAATCTGCGAGAAGGTTCCCAGTCGTGATATATAAACTTCTTCTCATTCCTGATGTTAATCTGAATATGAAACGATGTGGGACAGGATGAAATTAGCCAAGCGGTATCCATGCCAACCAACACCTCAACTCATTCTCCTCTCCAGAGTAATTCTGCATTGCATTAGCCTGTTTGTTTAGCACTGTGAACAATCCAATTTGAGCTTGACTGCAGATAAATTATTCAGATAAACCTTTGTGAGGATAGCGAGGTTTTGCAGTGACTGACCTGTCTGCACAATCTGGGTGAGATTACACACAATTTTGAGCTCGATTACAGACAGACCACAGAGATGAATTATTTCTAAATATAGCACAGTGTTTTACCAGAACAGAAACCCATTCATTTTCTTTACTGTCATTCATATTTTTCCCATCATCCCACTCCCCAACCCACTCCACTACACTCTAGTGTCAACAAGTGCTGCAGTTATCACAACTCTGACACGCTGGTTCGAATACCACTAAAATGTGTTTTTCTCCACTATTACTCACACAAATGATTAAGAACAATGAAAATGAATGAAGAGAAAAAAGGGTTTGATTCCAAAATAACATAAATCATTTTTTGGAAAGAATTTACTATATGAATTTCATTACTCAACATCTGAAAAGTACAGATGATTCTGTCCATAAAAACAAAACCATTTTGTAAGGGAAGGTCTTAAGAAGATTGGTGATTTTTATAGTAAGCCATAATGTGCTTTACCTTCATGCCAGCAATCATTTGGTAAGAATAAGTATCATTTAGGACTGAAACTCTTCAAATGTAATTAAAGTAATAAGCTGCAAAATTTTCAGAAATGTCTGTTTTGCTACTCTCTATTGCCGGCTGATATAACACAACAGTGATTCAACTTATTCATAAATCTTCTCCACTGTCTGTTCTAAACAGCCGGTGTCTGGTAGCTCTTTCCTGGCCGCACAGGAAGTGATGCGTTCTACGTTTCCAGTTTGTTTGGAACAAAGAAGAAGAACCGGGTAGTTAGCATGAGCAGCGATAACCATCATGGCTGAACAGACAAAGAAAAGAGACAAACTCAAACTGCATCAACAGAAAACCCAAGCTCCGTCCACACTGTTTGATTGACAGGTGATCTCTGGGAAGTGCAGTGCAGAGACACCATTGCACCAGGCTGAGCAACAAAGATGGAGACTAAATTTAAAAATGAGGAACTTGAGGATTACCACTTTAATAGTTTGGCAGGACAGACGTGGGACGGACATTTAGATCCACCGTTCAGTCTGCCACGCATCAACTCTACAGGATGGGAATTCAACACCAGCAAACAGATGCTGGGAAGTTTTGGCTGTAGTTGGTAAGTCACCAGTCACCTCCCCTTCACACACACACACACACACACACACACACACACACACACACATACACACTTCCTCTCTCACCCACTCCCTCTCTCACTTTCACCATTCAACTCAAAGAGCTTTATCAGCACAGGACTTTTTTTTACACCAACAAAGCAACAAAACAGATATCAACTGGACATAAAGTATTCAATGAAAGATTAAATTATTAAAATACAAAATGAGCAGGTGAGAAGTGAGTACATTGCTGAGGTGATAGATATATTGAGGAGAAGTAGATATACTATCGGTCAACAGAAAACGAATCAATTTTGATTAATCGTTTTAGTCATTTATCAAGTAAAAATACAAAATATTTGCTGGTTAAAGCTTCACGAATGCTAAGATTTGCTGCTTTTTCTCCGTTTCACATCATTATAAAATGAACACTGGGGTTTTTTTGGCTGCTGGTCAGACTAAGTAAGACATTTTAAGAATCACTTTGAGCTCTGGTAACTTGTGATGGGCATTTGTCATTATTTGGGACATTTTATAGACTAAATGATTTATCGATAATGAAAATAAGTTAGTTGCAGCCCTGTGAAGAGAAGGTACGGTAGGTTTAGAGGAAGAGGGGGTTAATACTCTGTATATCCAGTCAGAGATGAGTCTATCCTCTACAGCATACTGTAAACCCAGAGAGAGAGATGACTGTACTCTCTGTCGGCTCTGTTTGGTTCAGCTGTGATCCCACCTTTCACACCACAATTTTACTTGCATATGCATCTGAAATTAGTCGCACTACCGAGAAAAGGCAGCAGCAATGTGAAACTTTGAGATTCAGAGCAAGCATGGTTTAGCCTACTGGTTTATTTTATTCAGCTGCATAGCCTACTGTGTTGCATCATTTTGTTTTGTGATTGACTGTTGATTAGTTAGATCTAGTCCTTTGAAACATGCTTTTGTGATAAAGGGATACAGTAAATAAACTTGACTTGAATGGTCAGTTTCAATTATTTTTTTGGTCAGACTCTTTCTGTTGAACTTAAAAAAATCAAATTTGGGGGATGTGTTCTCTTTGGAAATAAAACATCAATGTAAAACTCAGGTTAAAGGTCATTATTAGACTGATGGGTGGCATACTGTATTATTCCCATCGAAAGAGAGGGGGGGGTAAACTAAACTAGAAAGGGATTATCACCCTTTATTTCCATCTTCTACATTGTGTTTTATTATCAATGACAAAATGCGAGTTGTAACGTCTTAATTTTGTCTGTCACTCAATGGGACTGGCTGGTTAAATAAAGACTGGACAACAAAAAACACATGTACCTGTGCAAAACCACTAACAGGCTTAGCAGTGTAATGGAACAGGTGTTTGCTGGTCCATGGCGTGGAGCCAGGGAAAGTTAGGTTGTATAGCCTGGGGCTTCTCTCTCACACACACACACACACACACACACGCACAAAACACACTTATTTCCTTAGGCAAATAAGGGGATCGTGGCGGACGCGCACACATCATAAAAAACTATAACACACACGCACAGGCACACACACACGCACGCGCGCACACACACACACACACAGTCCAGAATGAAAGGGGAAGGTGCACTAACCGTCGCCTTGATGGGGACGTACAGCACCGGTCTGTCCGGCGGGCCGTTCCGCCCCTCCTGGAGCGTCCCGACCTGAAAGCCCTTGGACTTGACCCAGAATTTAAATTTGGCGTTGATGTGGTTGTTGTTGTTGTTGTTGCTCTCATGCAGGAAAACCCCGCTGTTGTTCTCCTCGTCCCCCTGCAGCAGGGTCTGGAGGATTTTGTTGTATTTACGCCGGGTGACAGTCTTGGTTTTGCCGGAGTCCCCGTACGTCCGCAGGCACCAGTCCTGAAATTCACCGAACATCTCCACCGCTCCGCCCGCCGCCTCGGACGCCTGAACCCCGCTGTTGGTGCTGGGACTCCGGCTCCTCTGGTGGTGCTGGTGCTGGTGCTGGTGGTTATTGGTGGCGGTGGTCACCATGTCCACCACACTGTTGGCTTTCCTCGTTGTCATGACAGACGACGTCCACTTTTGTTTTTGACGAAAATCCCCCCCCCCGAAAAGCCCCCACTTTTATCCGTTAAAACGCGACGTCAGAATTCAGTTCGGTTCGGCGATTTAACGTCGCCGAAACCGCCGGACCAACGGCTGCTTTCCGCCTTTTCACGGAGGAAAAACCAGTCCAAACCTACAAATTTATTCAGAAAAAATCAGTCCAAACCTGCAAATTCCCTCCAAACCTTTAGAAAAAATAAGTCAAAATCATCAAATTTCCTCAAAACCTCTCGAAAAAAACACTCGAAATGTAAAAAGTCCTATACCGTTTTTAAATTAACGCCCCAAAATTAGCCGTTTCTCCCCCCCCTTCCTCCTGCTCTTCCTCTGCTATTACGCACGGATGGATACGGAGACACAGAGAGCGAAGAGAATAAGCGCTTTACTCGGTTACAAAACGGACTAAATTAACATTCAACAGCCCTCGGTTTGGGCGTTATTATTTTTGGCAGGAACAATGATTCGGGCGGTGGGGGTGGTAGGTGGTGGAGTGGAGGGGACGGGCCGGACGGGCGGTGCAGATTGGAGCGGTGTGTGCCCTCCTCAGACACACCTGTTAGCAGCGTGGGTCGTCGGCCTGTCCCGTGGGGGATGTCGGTCACCGCCTCTCCTCCTCCACCGCCTCTCCTCCTCCTATGGGGGAGAAAGACAGAAAGAGAAAGGGCGAAAGACAGGAGGGAAGGGAATGTTTAATTCCCCCCACCTGTCTGTCTCTATAAATCGGCTATCTCCGAGATTATTAGCCGTGTTTTTTTCCCCCCTTCACCGTTTTGGTTGCCAGGTTTTGTTCATCCCTTGCTGGTTTTTAAACGCTGAAAAAGCCCACTAAAAACAAAAACAAACGACGCGGGTCCTAATTTGGCGGATTGGTTTGGCGATTACCAGGCCTATACCGCTGTGGAAAAAACGGGATATCCCTCCTTTTTTTTGTTTTCTCTTCTCTCCTCTTCCCTCTCGCTCTTCCTCCACCTGGGTCGGGCTGATGGGAGACAAGCGGACACCTGTTTGAATCCGGTTTGAATCCAGTCGTTCCTCCTCTCTCTCTCTCTCTCTCTCTCTCTCTCAGCACCAAAGCGCAACGCTACGCCTCATTTCCTCCCTCCCCCTCAAATAAACGAGTACAGTACAGTACATGGGGGATGTACATGTAATACCCAGTAGTCTAAATACACTGAGCGCTGCTGCGACACACCAGCCCCGTGTTAACTGTGGCTGAGTCAACGGGACATCGCCTGCAGCCCTCTGAAATCAGGAAGTGTCCAAAAACGACCAAAAAAACGCACAGCGCGCGCGGCCATGCTACACCGTCCCACGGCTGTCAGAGGGGTCTGGTGAGGTGTAACACAGCCTAAGCGAGACCACATTTGATTTTTGGGGGGTTTATCGTTATAATGAAGATAAAATATCAAGCCAAAAATGCCAAAAAAAAATATTTAGAGGCCTTAAAGGTGAAGAAAAAGCACATCAGGGAGCATTCAAGAGCGATTTTCCCTCTAAAATGATAGTTTGGTTTAGATTTTTAGTTGATAAGTGAGTTTGGAAGTTTTGTTGGTGAATGATATTAGATGGAGGATGAACTTGTATTTCCACATCTTGGTTTAGTGAATTGAAGCTCCCAGGTTACACAGAGAGACAGACGGATCAATAAGAACAGGTTGTTTGGTTTAATGGGTACAGACTAATGTTTGGGATAGTTGCAGCTGGATGGAAATAACCAGACCCTCCCATTGTAACACAGATCTTTGAAATGAGCCTGAATCCTAAACTAGATTTATTATAGGCTAACATTTCTTTTCATGATTAAGACTTATAAGTATCAATAATGATTCATTTTATAATATAAGGTATTTAGTGGAAGCCTTACAGCAGCATGAGTTCATTACATTTTTAGCATTGGCAGCCCCACTGTAGTAAAATAAGTATAGAATATAAAACAAAATGCATAATCATAACCATAATCTTTTAGACCTTTTTTAGTTGGAGGTCTTGTTCAGCGTTTGTAAATTTTTATTTTTTTCTCTCGTCTTTCTGTGCTTTTATCAAATAATGTACATCTAAAGTAAACTAAACCAAACCTTTCACCCAAATAAGACACTGATCCTCTCATTCTGGGACCCAGGCTGATTAGAACATTTTGGACCCACCAGCAAGAAGCTTGTGACCCATTTTGATTCCAGAGCCATAGTTTGAACATCCAGGATTGAGGCCAAAATAGTCTATTTTTCTTTTTGGGTTGTTTTGTTTGTTTTGAGGTGAGATGGGTTTTTTTTTTTTTGGCATTTTATTTTATCTCCCCTGCACCAATTTGCATTTCTTCTCTTCTTTCTGTGTTTTATCATTGTGTTTTTTCACTTGTTTCACTATGTTTTATCACAGTGAAAATAAATAGGGGAGACTGGGAGCAATTGTAACATCTGACATTTTGTGTTGGAGTCAATATTGTGTCTATATTGTTAAGTTGTAAAGATTTTTAAATCATATAAATACTGAGAAGACAGGCAGAATTTCCTTACATAAAAACTTTATTATGATATCTTCAGTGGTTTTTAAGTAACGGTGTGAAAACCAAAAAGTGTTACAGCTGCCCCCGGTCTCCCCTAAACTACACTCAATCAGACCTAGACTAGATGAAGCTAAACGAAAGCCAGTCTTTTTTCAGGATGAATTCCAGCTGAACAGTTTATGAATCTAACCGTCGCTCGCCTCTGCGGCCCGATCCGGCAGTCAGATGTAACCTTGAAATCACTGGAGCAGGCAGACACACAAACAGGCCAGCAACCCCGTGTAGAAACAGCTACGCACATCAAAATAAGGAAGCTGGCACTAAACCAGGCTGCAGGCGTCTGAAAACACTCCCCCAACACAGCATCCTCCACCGGCCTTAAAGAGGAACAGCGCTCAGTCCGACAGCTCACATCATGTTCCTCCTGCAGCCGGTCAGGGGAGAAGTGGACAGTGAACCCACATAAAGCCTGTTTACCCACGTATTTACTTATGGAATAGAGTTGACACGCCTTTATAAGCTAACTGAAATCTTGATGATGCAAATTCACAGTGTACATTAGCAGACTGAAGGAAGTTACGTATAGTCCTTTTGAGAAAATAATCCAATACAGTTCTGAAAATATCTTCTTTTAAACATTATGTAGGTGTGATGACTGGCTGGAGTTCATAGTTTACTCACTTTTTATTTGAGTAATATATCTCTGGGCCCATGTTAGTATTTGCAAGCAAAAATAACTCTATCCTAATTTTGGAAACCAGGAAACCAAGCTTCAAATCTGTGATGTCATTTTCTTCCAAAATGAGTTGTTTACAAAAAAAATAACTCTGTGGCTCCGTTCACACTGCAGCTGAAAGTGTCCCAGTTCTGATTTTTTCCCCCTCACTTGTTACACAGATCTGATATTTTCTAATCAGTGTGAACAGCAAAAAGTTGCATGGACTCGCAGTTCTTCATGTCTGATCTGGACCACGTATGTCCTGCATGTGCTACAAAATCGAATCCCAAGGCATGCCACCCACATGCAACTTGTATTTGAATGCTCAGTGGGGAATTTGTCAGCGTTGCCATGACAATAAGCAAATCATACGGCATTCACCTGATGCAGTTGTCATAATTTTGGCAGCTTAGCTGAGCCATTGTCAACATGATTGATATTTGGGAAGACGCCTCAATTCAGTCAAAACTCGAAGGCACCGTAAAGTGTTCAAAACAATTTCTAGTGAAATGAATGTTGAATATTGGAGTCCCAGGTTAGCTAGAAGACTAGCCTGCATCTAGAGCGGGAAAAGTGTAGGTAGAGAATTGGATGTGATAGCTTTTGTTATTGTTACTTGCATGAGTCTGTCAGTTCATATTGGTATCAGATATGGATTACATCCTAGAAAAGATATGAACAGTCATCTAAAAAACGTTGATTTAAGCAGGAATTCGGAATTGAGTATGAAAGTCTGCAGTGTGAACGGCGCTTCAGTCCAACCAGAAATTAGAAAACCAACACTCAAATCTGTGATGTCGTCAAGATGTCCAACCTGTAGCTGTTCCATTGACAGTGAATGGGAGAGTTTGTGGACGCACAGAATGCTTGCTTTTAGCTTCTATACCCAAACTATCTTTGTTTTCTAGCATTAATAACGAATCAAAATGTGAGAATGTTCGTCATATCTTTGAAAACACACTCTTATAATGTGGGGACCAACCTGAAACAAGTCACATTTTGGGTCACGGACCATCATTTAAGAAAAACTATCGCACAGTATTGCTCTGCCATAACAGCTCTTCACTATGATAATGGTCCATTTCCATCTAAACGCCAAAAGGAAATAAGTAGCATTCCATTATGGGCTGATAACAAACCACATACAGTATAATGCTGGATCAATGAGCTTTTTATTACCTCACTACAGTACTGACCAGCCATCTGTGCTCCCTCTGGTACTATTTAAAGGCTGTGGTCAAAAATAGAGGAGGTTTCAGTACACACACACACACACACACACACACACACACACACAAAGACACTCCCCTTGCCCTGGAGGGAGCTCACTGTCCGAAGAGTGAAACCCAACCACATCCACCTCTTCAACTTCCTCCTGCTCCTCAACCGAACCCTCAGCCTCGATCCTTGTATCACCCAAAAAGGACCTGAGTGGGGGAACAGTAAGGGGGTTCATTGAACCACACCCAAACTCCGCCCCCCTAAGGCGTTTAGCTTGCCGGGGCCCAGTGGGTGGAGCAACCTGTTTACGCTTTCCCCCAAATACACAGTAACGGGCCTCCAAAGACCGTGCTGGCAAAATAAAGCAATTCATACAGGAGGAAGGGTTCTCCCTAGCTAAAGAGGTGTGGTTCTCTCCAAGACACAGCACACATCTATCATGTCCATCCTCTATGGGCATCTGTACGCCAAAATGATCAGTGATAGTGTGGCGCACAGGTGCTCTTATACTGTGATCAGCCACCTCACAGGTGGTTTGTCTTAAAGAAATTATCCACGTCACCTGACCCCGTGGGTCAGTCCCCGTACATATGGAATATGTAACTGGGTGGAGAGATAGTCTCGATACAATAGAGAACCACAATACAATGCTGGTGGTCTTTAAACAAGAGAATGTAATATGTGTGCAGTGATGCACGTTTCATGGTTGTGTTGATCTTTACTCCTTTGGTAAGATTTATGTAGTTAGCCTTTTTTCCAAGTAGACACGTTACGCTGTAAAAGAAAAAATACTTATCAGCATCATATCAACCCACAGTGACACAGACTGAAACATTCAGTTCCGTTTGTCGCGTCTTATCAGACTGAACATCACACTGAGCGTTTGACTTCAGCTCATCGTTGCTCAATCATCAGCTCTAAAGTGTAGCAACAGATGAGAGAGAAGAGGGTTTCATTCAACAATAAGATATCCAACGTCTGAAAAACAGTGACACTTACTCTTACGAATTGATTAGTAGCACAAATTCAAAACAAATGATGATACTTTTTAATGGCCAAGTCCTTGGTTGACAAAATGATGACAGTTTAACAGTCTGGATCCTCTATATTCTAGAGAAACTGAAGGTGAGTTCAGAATCAGTTTTATCAGCCAAGTAAATTTGCACATACACAAAATTTGTTGTGGGTTGCTGCTGTAGATCACATTAAACACAACACAACCAAAAAATGATAAAAAGCAGTATATAAGTACATTTAAAGCAGAAATCTAGGGAATATGTCTCTTGAAAATAGTATAGTTTTCCCATGACGTCACATGCATTTCCTACCAATATAGTGCCTTACCGTATACACAGCTCATTGGCTGTGGCTGTCATTTGATTATAATCACCTGTTAATTTATTTCAATCACCTGTCATTTTTCTACCAAGATGGCCATGTGGTGATGGAACAGAATACTATGAATATAAAAGGTTTAAGAATAGAAATTAGGAAATAGGTTTGTTTTCTGTACAGTACGCACATTGTTCTCTGTTGGATCCTGACTGACTGAGCTGATAGGAAGATATGTCAGTGATAGAAAAAAACAAAAAACAGAAATATATATATACAGATCTAAAGAGTGTTACACTGGGTTCTGAGGAAGAAAATAAATAAAGCTAAAGCTTTTTTATTGCTTTCATTATTTTAGTGTTTTTATTATTTATGCTGTTTTATTGCTTATTTTATATTCTATTTATGTGCTTATATTCTATTGTTCTTCTTCTCTACTGAATCCTATTACCTTTGCTGTTGCGACGACCTGCTTTCCCCACAGGGATCAATAAAGTTTCCTCTTAACTTAAAGGCAAAGTATTGGTACAGAGAGCTGAAGTTAGTCTGTTCTTCTCTATTAAGCCCTGAAAGAGAAAGTCTACCTTTTCCTCTTCCGGTCCACAGGGAGGTCAGAGGTCAGAGGTCAGGGGTCAGAGGTCAGGGGTCAGGGGTCAGGTTCAGCAGCTCTGGAGCTGGCAGGTATTCAGTGGTCCTCATTTCTAAATTTTTCCATATGTGTACAAGTTTAAAAGTTGATAAAACACTGTGCTACAATCTACTTTACACACAAAGTATGCATGTCAACTGTTTCCAAAGACTCATGAAATCTATTTTGTTTTTATGGATATGTTTATTGAGTTTTCACTTTACACTTTACAGAACACATAAGTCCATGTTACAAGCAAAAATGTATATGTAAACATAAATAGGACAAAATAAAATAAGAATGAAACAAAATTGAATGACATGAAAACCAAAACTTAACAAAACTCAGCTCTGCATGTAAATATTTATGATTCCACTTTGATACAGATACAGTTAACAAACATAATTTTAGCAGTCACATTTGGAAAATTAGTACAACATCAATTAAGGTCAACTCATCCTATACAAATGCTCTGGTCAATATTGCAGAAATGTTTACATCCATATATTCCAGAAAAGGTTTCCTGGCATGTATTAATAAAAACATGCGTTTTTGAGTGCAAAAGACACGTCAATTAATCTAACAGAATATGTTCCATTCATATTTTATGCCAGAGCTTGAGGGGGTCTTATCTGAGATCTCTAACTTTAATCAGAGATGCGTAGGATTGAGTGTGTATTTAAAAAGCTCTCCATGTAAATGCTGCTGTGGCTTGCTTGATAAATGAGGCCCAGTGTCTTCAGCAGGACAGATACAGTACTTGCTGTTATGGGACTTGGACCTGGTCTCTCAGTTTGAAGGATGGACTCCCTGCTCCCACCCCGCCTGCTGTTGACTCATCCACAGTGTGATATTGATTTAACATTAGCAGAATGTTAAATGTAAATGCTGTGTACCTATGGAGTGCAGCATTGTCTTGGTGTTTTGGTGCAGAAGACTGACTCTCATTCTGATAACGTCACTTTGGAACAGGCTATCGACGTATACAGTGTGTGTGTGTGTGTGTGTGTGTGTGTGTGTGAGAGTGTTTTCAAGGTGGGTTGTGGTGCTTTGTTCCCAGCTCTTCCTGTCTTCTTATGTGTGTGTGTGTGTGTGTGTGTCTGCATCTGGAAAGGTGGGTTGCTGTTTATGTGGGCCGTTGAGGTTAGAGTGGCTCCTTGGAGAGCATACAGGCTACTCACACACACACACACTACTCACACACACATACACACACACACACACACACACACACACAATGAGGAGCTAAAACGCCACAGTCCCTAATGGTCTGCAGAGCTTCAGAAAGACAAAGGGAGAAAGCAGAGAACAGCAGACCACCGAAAAACAGATCTGCTGTAGTGAAAATATATATTATGGTGCAGTTTAAAGTAAAAATCTGTGACATTTTCATAAAAGTAAATGTCCGTTTTGCTATTCTCTGTCACCAACTGATATAGCACAAGAGTGATTCAACCTATATTGAGTTGATGAAATCTTTTCCACTGTCTGTTCTTAACAGTCGGTGTCTGGTAGCTCTTTCCTGGGAAAAATCCTCTGCCGCACAGGAAGTGATGCGTTTTACGTTTCCGATTTGTTTGGAATCAACAGAAGAAGAAGAACTGGGTAGTTAGCATGAGCAGCGATAGCCGCCATGGCTGAACAGACAAAGAAAAGAGAAACTCAAACTGCAGCAACAGAAAATCCAAGCTCCGCTCACACTGTTTGATTGATAGGTGATCTGTGGGAAGTGCAGTGCAGAAACACCACAGCAATGAGCAAATACCATAGTTGTGTTTTCCGTCATCAGTTGTCTTGCCTTTGTTGAAGAATTTGAATTTCCCTTAAGTATAATATTTGAAGACTTCTGTTCCAAAATGAAATGTTACGTTTTTGTGAATAGGATCCATGAGTTTTTGAAATATTGACTGATGAATTTCTGGTAGCAGCATTTTTTCCAAAATGAAGTACTGCAGTTTGGAATCAAGCCTTCATTTCTTGTTTTGATTTGTTTGCTATTATCAATAATGAGAATGGAAAAAGGGAAAAAAAAGGAGACAAGTCAATGATGGAAAAAATGGAGGGAAAAAGGAAAAAAGGAAAAAAACAGTTCATGTGAATGTGCATACTGCAAAATGTCATTTTACAGCGAACAGTTTTTTCATGTGCAGTCACACCTAAATTAAACTAAATGACCTCTTTGTGGATATTAAATTGGTCAAAGTCGTGCCTCTGAGCAAATAATTATAAGATTGTGATAGAGTTACCCAGCAGCTCTGGAGGAACCTTTTGTTCAAAATAGGATCCGTGTTAATTTCCTAAACTGTCACCATGGCTACGGCATGGCAGCTCTGTGATAGGTTGCCTCCTTTGAGAAATTAATTGTCTTTCTAAAATGCTATATATTCATTTTGTGGAGAAAAAAAAAAAGTTCAATATTCAATATACAGTATCTGCACACAGAAAAATTAAGGTGTGAGCTGGAACCGAACATGGTTCTCAGAGCGATTCCACAAAGAACCTTTCAGACCAAGGTTCTTAACTATTTCTGCTCT
>NC_136010.1:4623153-4625653 GCF_048128805.1 Centroberyx gerrardi
GCGCTTATCAACGACACACACACACACACACACACACACACACACACACACACAAAGCTTCCCCAGCCTGCAGGCGTAGTTCCTCTCTTGAACAGCAGAGGGCGGTCTAACCCAAATCCTTCCCTCCACCTCAGTCTGCTTCATATTTTACAGTAAAGGAAAATCCTCTTACACTGTTAAATATCATCAATCAGTGATGATCAATACATTCCAGGACTTATTTAGTGATGAAGTCTTGTCATTTACCTTTTCTGCTGAACCCACTTTCCCTCATCCTGCCTCGTCTACTTCTACTTCCGTTTGTGATGTCCTACATTTCCCAGAATGCCTTTCGACAACCCCCGGTGAACTCACCTGGGCTGGTTGTACATGTAGGTGGAGAGAGCGAGCGATAGCAACAGCGACAGTAACAGCGAGAGAGTGAGAGTTTTTCCAGCCGAGCAAAAGTGAGAAACCCAAAACGCAGCCTCTCTTGTGGCCGCATTGCATTCTGGTCCGTTTCCCGCTCCTGTCGGTGGAGTAATTGGTCTCTGTGCCTCTTCAGTGATGGATTTCTCCCTGTATGATTGTTGCCAGGTCTGTAAAACCTGTAATGAAAACCTGCCTCGATCTGCCTCAAGGAGCTGCTAACCCACCTGAGAGAGTTTCATTAGTCTGGGTTTCAATGGAGAGTTTTAGTGTTTCAGTTTCTCAACACTTTTAATCTTTGCATCTGTATCTGTTGCTCGTTTTCTTCTTCTTCTTCTTCTTCTTCTTCTATCAGCAGTCGTTCCCTCAGCATGCGGTGTATTTCTGGAGAATCCCTGCCCATTTAAAAAAGAGCAAACTCCTGTATGTTGGTTTAGTGGCAATTGTTCATTTTTTTTGGTCTTTTTTGTCTGAACAGATTGTAATGTGTGTGTGTGTGTGTGTGTGTGTGTGTGTGTGTGTGTGTATGTGTGAGTTTTCCCACTGGGGATTGACCTAGAAGTTTTCCAAGGAAGGAGTCAGTTTAGTGTTTCAGAGGCTTTTCACCCTGCAAAGAATACAATTTCGGGGGGGGGGGGGAAACACTAATAATTGGGGATTTAAAAAAAAACAATTTTAGTATGAAAATGGTGAAATTTAAATATGCAGCACAAAATATCGGCCTATCAAACCCTAATACACACAACAGCTTTTTGGGCAACTCTGGTGAGCAACTGGGCCTAAAGAATTGCATTTGGACTGTTGCATTAGTCAGGAAACTTCTGAGGCCGTGACTCATTTTGTTGCCTATTCCTGACAGCACTGCCCATCTACCTTTTCCCGAAAAAGCGCCCAATACATCTCTACTCAAAGAGATATGAACCAAAACATGTTCACTCCCACAAACCAGCCTCCCATTCACTGTCAGTGAAGCAGCTCCAGGGTTTGGCTCCTGATGACAATAAAGATTATTGATGACAATAAGTTAAGAACTGCCCAGTGCGTCTCGACCTGAAGAGGTAAGAGCCGGAGCTGAACCTGAACCCCCTCTGCCTCGCTCTGCCTCGGACCCCCATTCACTGTCAGTGAAGCAGCTCCAGGTTTTACCTTGTGATGCCAATAAAGATTAGAGTCTCGTTCCTCTGGTTTCTAGCTGTGGGAAAGAGAGAGACGTTCAGGTACAAGCTGAGTAAAAGTGTCCAACCTGCTTCAGGCTGGGCGCTGATAAAGATCAAGATGGAAACATATAGATACACATACAGCATATATACATTACTGGAGCATGTCACCGGTATGAGGATATATTTCTCCATCTGTTCTTCAGAGAGGTGATCATGGCGACAAATGCAGACTGAAAATAGTGAAATAATGAACCTGAAATATTGAATATTGAGTGTCTAATATAACAGATACCGCATATGAAGTGTTTGTTTCCAAAACAAGGTGCAAACAACATGCAAGTTAGAAGCTATCTTACATTTACTTACAAAATGCTACCAATTTTAAAAGGGCCTGATATTTTAAAAATATTGAGCCATGTATGTCGTATTAAACTAGTACTGCTGCTGCTATTACTAATACTGCTACTACAACTACTGATACTACTGATACTACTACTACTATTACTAGTAATACTATTGCTACTGCTACTACTACTGCTATTACTAATACTGCTACTACAACTACTGATACTACTGATACTACTACTACTATTACTAGTAATACTATTGCTACTGCTACTACAACTGCTATTACTAATACTGCTAGTACAACTACTGATACTACTGATACTACTACTACTACTACTATTACTAGTAATACTATTGCTACTGCTACTACTACTACTACTGCTACTACAACTGCTATTACTAATACTGCTAGTACAACTACTGATACTACTGATACTACTATTACTACTTCTACTATTACCAGTAATTCTATTGCTATTGATACTACTACTCCTACTACTGCTACTGCTACTAATACTAATGCTTCTTCTACTACTACTAATAATAATATTAATGCGACTAGTGCTACCACTAACATAAAATGC
>NC_136010.1:4628153-4665653 GCF_048128805.1 Centroberyx gerrardi
GGATCAACTGGATCCAAAATGGAGCAACATTTCTCGTTCCATTTTTCAGTTTTTGTTTGGGAGGGAAATAATGTCCAAATTTCCCCGTGAGGATCGCTTACTTTCATCTTAAGTTAAATGATAGATGGATAGATGGTATTGACGAAATTTCAGTTTTAGTCAGGTGTGGGCACACAAAAAAATCCTTCCTCTGCTAACTCCAGATAAAGAAACCCAAAGACAGAAATGCTGCTTCACACATTAATTAAAAAATAAAGAATACGACTAAGTGTGAAGTTTTCTTTTTCCATGTTTATTGTTAGATTCATTCTTTCTTTAGCTTCAGTCATATGCAGGCATTCAATGCATAAACACACACATTCACACACACACACACACACACACACACACAACACAAGTGCATGTACACACACACACACACTCACTCAACTGAAACACTCCATGCTGGCCTTGGCTCTCTCCATCTCATGTAAGAAGTTGTAAAACTGTGGGAGTGTTAATTCTGGAAGAGATGGAAAAATGAAAAAAACAGTAAACAATTCGCAGATAACATAATAATCAGATTTAAATTAATCATTTGTTACATTTTCACACAAGTAAGAATGTGTGCAGTAATATGAAACGTTGACTGGAACTGAACTGGAACAAAAATGTATAGCCTGATATTAGAGTTCAGATGCAACTTTGCAAAACGAGATTGTTGACTTCTCATTCACAGTGATGGATTACCGACTGAATTAAAAGAGTGAATGAGCCCAAGAGGTTTGACAAAACTGATTTAAAAATATCTTTAATTGTGGCGCAGGCGTGTAAAAACTGTCACAATTAATATTAAAAGGGATGGAAAAGGTAAAAAAAAAAAAAAATCAGCAAAAAAATTCAAACCACGCTGGAATTGTCCTTTAAAAGTGGCAGCTAAATGTCAAAAAAATGTAAATGCAAATTCTAGCCCCTCTCCCAGTGGGTGAAGTTGGGTTTCATCCACTGACCGGATTCAAGCTGAGAGTTTCTGTTGATGCTGAACATCTCTCTGCACGGGTGGAGCCGTACAGCAGCAGGAACACGGTCAAATTAACACCACAAATTCACTCTTCAGAGCCATAAACCTCTCACTGAGAACCGGCCTGCAAACCTGATCTACATATAAATATTTTAACAACTTTGGGTTCGCTTGATATCTATTTATATAGACACCTCACTTAAAATAAATCAAGCACTCCTCGTGATTTTGCTACTGTCCATTCATCTCTTTACTCATTCAAGTTACGATTCGGGCTGCTGCACCAGGTCGGGTCGGGCTCAATTTCTCACTTCATTTTCGGTTTCGCTTCGGGTTCAAAGATGCATTTACTAGTGAAATTTGAGGCTGCAGTCAGGCTCTTGCCCAACACAAAACATTAAACGCTCCACATTTTTTGAAAGGTTTAAAATGTATTCAGCCGGTGTTTTAGCCAGACTTACTGTCGCACCAACACCAGCACAGACTGACTCACCCATGTAGACGTTTTCAGTGGAATTCCCCTTTCTGACCACCAGTTTCAGCTGAAGGAGGACAAAGGTGGTGTTCAACAAGATCGAACAAAGAGATGTGTTACTGTGTGTGTGTGTGTGTGTGTGTGTGCAGTCATACCTGTAGAAAGATGTTGCCGACTTTCTGAATCTCACTGGTGCCAACAGTCACTGTGAAGCCAAATAACACATCGTGACACAGTGTAATTCTTCTTTTGCAAGTGCTCTTTTTTTAAATTGAAATACTACTTTCTAAGAAGCATCAGATACCTTTGTGTTGTTCAAGAGCTAGAACATGGCACTAAGGGCGCGTTCACACCAAGCATGTTTAGAGCATGTTTTTCCTCCTTTAGTTCGGTTCATTTGTCCGGGAGAGAACAATGACCTATGAACTGAAATAACGGCACCGAGAGTCTCAGGCCTCTAACAAGAGAACTGTGGTGCGGTTTGTTAGGAGTGAGAACAAAATCTGAACCTAACTACAGGAAATCACCCAAAAACACAAGGGATTATGGGTAGAAGTAGACGGATGTTGACGTCTGATAGCCAGCAGTTCCTCATGCTTGGAAAGCCTAGCAGAACAAAATGAAGTCTGGACTGATGCTCATATTCAGCTATTTCTTCTTCATGTGTTCTTAACTGGTATGAACACCACAGAAGAAGAGACAGACAAGTCCATCATGTTAGAGATAAAGTTACAGAGACTGGAATGAGATTTGTTTGGACTCCCCCTGTTGCTAAAATCTCTAACCCTGCAGGATGACAGGTCTCCAAAACTCTGTCCAATAAACAAGCTACTTGTGAGTCATGTGACTTTTGTTTACAAGCCCTGGTTCACTTATATTTGGTCTGTGTGAACCTAAACGAACCAAATACAAAAATACAAAAATGACAGAAGCAACCCAAAACACACACATGACACAGGGACGACCAACAGGACCTCATACTCAAAGACAGGGGACAGTAAGTTACATACAACAGACACTAGATTAGTGGTTCTCAACCTGGGGGCCAGAACTCCTAAGTTTAGTTTAGTTTTAATTTATTGAGTTTATTTATATCAGGGACCATGTACAAAATACATGAATCTCAAACAAAGAGAGAAGATGCTTTGTACCAGATTTAGCTGCTAGATAATTTCCATCTGTAGTCCCTGGGCAGGTGAACAAGAGGGTCACATAATAATTTTGGGGGGTTGCGAGAGGATTTATGGGATAGGGAAAAAAACATATTGCTACTATACAAATGTATTATGTCTGTTTTTCTGATTTTTCTCTAATTTTTGCCTTTTTCCTGTGAAATCCTGAATAGTTTTCAGCCTCTAGGCCTCATTATGACAAATAATCAAATGAAACGACCTGAAAGGGGAAAATAATTTTTTGGTTGACCACTCTGTATATGCAGCCTGCGATGGGGAGGCAAGTAGACATCACTTTGTTTTAAGGGGTTACAAGTCAAAAAGGTCACAGCACTAGACTATACATCTCACTCTACATACTGTATATACATTCAGCTTTCTATGAGAGTGGCCCATTTGAATGTGAACTCTGAGAAGTACAATGGTCATGTTGAGTCTCAGACTAGTCAAGTCTCTACAGATCCCCGGCTGGAGACACACAGCCTGAACCTGGCCTTGGTTTTACATGTCAATAACAGCCCACAGCTCAGCCTTTAGCTAATCTGAATATTTTAGCATGATGCTAATGACTCTCCTGCCCTCTAGGCCTATTATCATGAGGACTGTGTATTAGCATTTCTATTACCTACGAGTCTGTACAAGTCATTAGGCTGTAAGCGTGAACAATGGAGTCTGATATAGAGACCCATCATCTGACCACAGCTGACATGTTTAAATGAGACTGAAGCCTAAACAAACCATCAAAGGACATCAGCCATGCTAATGACTCTGTGCTCATGAATATGTATACCAAGCCAACATGGAGGGCTCTGCATGGGAGCAAAGGCTGAGAGAGGAGAGAGAAATGTAGTTGAGTGTCTTTCTCTGCAGCCCTCCTCTAATGGATGTTCAGTAGAATATACAAAAACATTTAGAAAAAACTCAAATAATCAAAAATATATTCCTGCATTCACAAATATATAGATGTCTATGGGCCGGATGTCTCATTGAAGTAAACCCACAACATCTCAGCTGAACTCTGACCTCACACCTCCGCTCAGTACTGATCAGACCTGCACTCCCCTGCACTACAGTTACGTTTCATTGAAATTGAACTTACAGTATATTTAGTCAACAAAATACATCTTTTCACTGATGAAACTCCAAAACTTTTCCATGACTTCTCCACAACCCCTTTTCAAATTTCCATGACCACATTTGAATGAGACTGAATTCAAAAAGTAACCATCAACTGCACTAACGTTAAGCTACAAGGGAGAAAATGTTTGGATTTTATTTGTGAAGTTAATGATTTCTTGAATACTATCAAATGTCACAAAAAGCTGTGGCTGGCTCTGAAACAGTCTAGACCTGTTGGAGGAAAATACTATTGGTTGCTGACTGATTTTTGTTGACAGAGTTTTAAAGTGAAAAACAAAGTAATGCATTTTTCATAATTTTCCCAGGCCTGGAAAATACTATTTTAAAGCTCCATGACTTTTCCAGGATTTCCAGGAGTGTGGGAACCCTGAAAATATATTTAAATCCTCCCTTTTTATGACCATGGATGCGACCTGACAGGTTTTGGTCGGTCTTACCTCCAAACTTCCACTCCATGTCGACCAGCTGGTTGACCATCAGAGTCTGTCCAACAGCCAGTCTGGACAGCACCGCATAATGCTCCCCCCACTGCAACACACCACACAACACAACACTGATTATACCTGGTTTTATTATTTGAAACTATTGTCTTTTTTTATTACCTTTTATTATTTTAAAGAACTACTGTCTCACACTCAACATGTGAATTGAAGCACGTTTTGCATGAGTTTGTATGTATGATCTATGTACTTGCGTGCATGTGCATTGTGATGCTGTTGACAAATGTGTTGTGTGATGCAGTGGCTTGGAGCCCAAGACAAGTTTCCCTGCGGGACAATAAAGTATATCTTATCTTATCTTAACACAGGTTCAGTATCAGCTGAAGAGTTTAAAAAAAAAGAAAAAAGAAAAAAGACACCTACGCTTGGAAAATAACTGTTTGCATTATCTGAAAACATTTTTATGGGACTTTTTAAAGGACAAAGGCAACTTCAGGCTACAGTTGATATGATAATAACTTTTTTATGTACTGGATCGTCTCTATTTTACAGATAATAAATGATTAACTTTTTTCCAAAAGTGGATATATAATGTTTTAGAATCTTTTTAAATTATGCAAACAAACATACGTGTGTTACATACATACAAAGAAATACACGTATAAACAGACACACACACACATATGCCTACAAACATACAGCTGTACATGTGCAGAAAGAAAAACAAATAAATAATAAATATAATTATAACTCTTTAGGGTCACAGTCTACAGAAGTACCACTGGAAACAAATTTATGAATGTTAATGAGTTCTGATAGCAAGTCTTACACTCCTTATTATTGGTTCCTTGTAATGTTGAAGAATTGAAGCTTTTTCTGCTGCTGCACTTATTGCAACTTAAGCCATGTTTGATAAAAAATGTAATATAAGGAATAAAAGGACTGACATTTACCTGCTGTGAAAAATGAGCTGCCTTGTCTTCATTTAGTCCTGAGGAATTATCAGATAAAGCAAGTTTGGCATAATGCACTCAAAAGATGGAAGAGTGAAACTGTAAAAAATCAGGTGCCATCATAGTCATAACACATAAATACAGATGAGACTTTTCAACATGAAGAGTGGTCAGAAGAAGATATGACCCAGCAGCCGTACTTAACCCTTATTCTAAAATTGACCTTGTCAGTGATCAACCTGGTGATGAAGGATCAGGACGTACCTAATGTCAGGAGATCTTCTTTGATCTGCTCAGATGTCAGATTTTTCTTCAGAGCGCCTGGTGAGAAAGAAGAGGAGTCACTGTCAGGACGGAAACGGAAACTCAAAACACTCCTGGAACGTATTGAACATCACAGATTGATGATATATAACAAAGTAAGAGGATCTGAGGGGGTAAACGGTAAACTTTCTCAGACTCGGGTGCAGTGTTTCCACCTGGCAGTGGACGGGTGCTGGCCTGGCTCTTCGTTCGTCGGTGCTGGCCTATCTCCCTATCTGCTCCTTCCTTGCCTCGGCCCGCCCAAGGTTTCTCCCATTTTTTTCTCCTACCAAGAATTTTTTCTTGGGAATTTTTCCTCATGTGCAATGAGGGTCTAAGGCTGGTGGTGCCGGGAAGATTAGGATTTGTAGAATAGGTAGGCTGCAAGCTTAGTCTTGCTAAAATCTGCTCTTGTGTGTCTTGTAGGGCTGAAACGATTCCTCGAGAAACTCGAGTAACTCGATTACTAAAAATCATCGATGCAAATTCTTTGCATCGAAGCTTCGTTTAATCCATATAACTATATACACACTCAGTGTTTCGCACGGATGATTATTACTGTTGCACAACGCGCTGGAGAAAGAGAGAGAAAATAGCGAGGGGCAAAGAGAAAAGACAGGCCAGAGAAAACGACAGAAAGTGTCCAAAGTTTCGGATCCAGTGTTGCCAACTTGGCGACTTTGTCGCTAGACTTAGCGACTTTTCAGACCCCCCTGGCGACTTTATTTCTCAAAAGCGACTAGCGACAAATCTGCCGACTTTTTCTGACCATGGGAAGCAATGTTAATGTGTTGAATCTCAAAGCATTTGGCAATAAATTGGTTCGGCTGATGCCGGTTTTCTCTACTTGCTTGTCTAATCCAGAGAGGTCTGACGATCACAGCGCTTCCCACACAGTGTAGCTCCCTCCCTCCGCTGAGAGCAGGGACTGTAGGATAGGGTCCACTTGTAAGTGCTACCGGCGTACGCCGAAACTGGCCCGGGTGGGCGGAGTCAGCACTTAATATTAAAACGGGATGAGATGAAGGCTAGTAAAGAATGCACGTTAATTATGGCTATATGTAATGGCTAGTTAAGAACGTAAATCAATATGGTGGCTAGTTATGATGTCCCTAAGTTAGCTAAGTTTTGCTCAAGAAAATAACCACAGAAAATAAAATGCTGCAGTCAATTTGTGAAAGCCTGAGCTTCATTCATGTTATTATTATGATAGTCACACACACACACACACACACACACACACACACACACCTACTCCCCTCACAGTGATGCATAAAATACCCCAGAAAGCAAAATATCAGGTGGTGTAAGTAGCAATTGGAGCCTAAAATGCACCAGTCCAATACAGCAGGTATATTCAGTTTAGTTTGATTGCAGTGAGTAGGGTCAGCAGGTGTAGGGCAACCCTTCAACATAGTAAATAAATGTACATTAGCCAGTCTTATGAACTTGTATGATATTTAGGCCTAGTAATAAATATCAATAATAATTATTATTTCACCTCGCTTTCAGTAAATCACAGTGTTGTATGGACAGCTTCGTGCGGACAGCTTTTCTCTTTTGTATATTTACTATTGCTCTTTAATAAAGCAAAAGTATTTCTTATCCGATTACTCGATTAATCGATGGAATAATCGGTAGAATACTCGATTACTAAAATAATCGATAGCTGCAGCCCTAGTGTCTTGTGCTTTTCACTATGTTTCTCCTGTATCATTTTGTTCACAACTGATTTTTGATGAGTTACAGTAGATCTAGTTAGGCTCATTCTCTGTAAAGTCCTCTGAGACATGCTGTGATAAAGGGCTATATTAATAAACAAACTTGAACTTGAACTTTAAAACCTTTCATTTCATTTAGAATGTCTTTTGTGTCAAGACTAATAATCATGATCACAATATGTAGCAAAATAAGCAGGATTATCATTTCAGCCCTAGTGGTTGGATGAACTGCTGGACAGATGGATGGATGGATGGACAGATGGATGGATGGATGGATAGATGTGTGTGTGTGTGTGTGTGTGTGTGTTTCCCACCCTGCGGCACCAGCAGGACGCTCTTCATCAGGTTCCTCAGAGGACCGGCACTCATCCCCTGTTCCCCTGCAAACTCACTTAGCTGCTGCATGAACCGCTCCGTCTGCACACACACACACACACACACACACACACACACACACACACACACCAATACATACACACACACCAATACATACACACACACAGTACATACACACACACAATAGGAGAGGCAATGTTTTACCGCGGTTCAGTTATCAAGGCTAATTCACTGAGTCCAAAGTCCCATTCACATGTAAACTGGATGTGTGTGTGTGTGTGTGTGTGTGTAGAGTAAGTGAGTGTGAGATAGGAGAATGAATGAGTGTGATAATAGGCAGTGTGTGTGTGTGTGTGTGTGTGTGTGTGTGTGTGTGTGTGTAAACGCTCACCTCTTTAGGTTCCAGCAGAAACTGGAAGAGAATTTCAATCAAGCGCACAAATTGCTGCACAAAATGAAAAAAAATAAATAAAAAATAACACAGTTAATCATTTCAAGATATCAATGATTGTTAACTGCCTCCATTATGGGACAGATACCATCTGAAAACTGAAAATTGAACATGCCTTCTTTTTAAAATCAAGAGTTTTATTAGAATTTATCCCAATTAGAGAATGTGAATGAGAATAAAAACAGTTATTCTAATCATAGGTTTCACTCCCACCACTATCATCTCCCCATGTACAGAGCAGACGATTCTACAATTCAATACTGAACAACAAAAACGGTCTCCCATGGGTGCTCCTGGGACAAAATCTTATCAAAACAGGGTCTGTGAAACTGTACTGCCACGACACTGAGAAACTGCAACAAACTGGTGGAGTTCAGTGGCAAAACAAATCACCTTAACCTTTTGAGGCAGGTGGTGAGAATACAGTCTGTGTGTGTGTTTGTTTCTTTTGTCCAAATGTGTAGGAAGTAACCTTGTATGTTCATATACCTTTTTACATTTTTATTCTGCTGATCTTCTGATGAATCTTTATGTTTTTTGTCCACATGTCCAAGTGTGCTCTTTTATGGATTCAGTGTTTTTATGTAAAATTCTGCTCTGTCTCAGGTTACTTTACTGCAAGCATGCATTAATAAAGTCAAAGTCAAAGGCCTGATGTGTGTCTATTTGGGGGTTTGTGATGAAAACGTCTGGGCCCCTGGTCTGTCCAGCCTGCTGTCACATGCATCACATGACCTGTCAGCTGTCAGCTGCAGAGGCTGCTGAACTCTTTGGACAACAGGCTAAATCACATAAAGACATCACCACGCATCGTTTTCCTGCTAAATAAACCATCAAAGCCGGTGTTAACTAATAAAATGTATGCTCGAAGCAGAATAAATCATGAGATCCCAGCTGCGCTAACTAGCTTAACGTTACAAGCCTTTAACTGATGCTCACTAACGTTACTTATTAATAACATAAATCAGATCAAATTCTTACCTGCTCGTTGAATTTGTTCAGATTCTGGAAGTCGGTGCTGACAGAATCAGGTAAAACATCTTTAGTGAAGTGAAGCTGCGACATTTTTGCAAAGTATCCCTGATAAAATAGACAGGAGCTACTTTGTTGTCGAGTCTACTTCCTGGTTCTTCAGGGCGCATGCGTGCTAAAAGCTCCGTTCTGATACAAGCCGTTGCTAGAGGGAAATGCAGTAAAAAAAGACAGGAATTACGTTATTTTATGATAAATTATTGTTTTACACAGCAAATATAACCAATTAAAAACGGTTACTACAAAAATAGAGGTTATTGTTTTTTTCAGCTTTAGGTTTCTGTGACCTAAAGTGCTTTACAAACTGATCAAAACAGTTATGAAAAGACAACCAACACACACAACAGGAAAAATAGTTTTAATACAACATATAAAGTGTACAAATATAAAAAGTACGTTATGATAAAAAATGGTTAGGCTATATCAGGTCAGTTACAAGGTCAAATCACATCGTGCAGGCCACCTTTATAACTTCATATTCTATTCTATTCTATTCTTAGAGAGTCGATCAACATTTGTCTCTGTCTGTTTCCTGTTTGTACCAGGAAAGTGTCTAAAGTTTAGAAAAAGAAAACTATAGATAGTCTAAAAGTAGCCTAGTTAACTCTATTCTATTCTTAGAGAGTCAATCAGCATTTGTCTCTGTCTGCACCAGGAAAATATCTAAAGTGTAGAAAAAAGGAAAGCATAGATAATCTGAAAGTAGCCTAGTTAACTCTTTATTCCATTTTGTTCTAGTGTAACATATTAGCACACATATTAACACAATTACACAAAGGGGTACAGCTGTAAACCGGTAAGTGTAGCCTACTTTCTGTTCAGCTACAGCGCGTTTCGCCTCCCCGGGGGAAAAAAAGGCGAAGTCTCTCTCTCTCTCGATAAGTGATGGTAAAGCGACATTGACATTGACATTGAGAGAGAGAGAGAGAGAGAGAGAGAGAGAGAGAGAGAGAGAGAGAGAGAGAGAGAGAGAGAGAGAGAGAGAGAGAGAGAGAGCGAGAGAGAGGGGTTAAAACCTCCGGGGGTAAAAAAGAGGTGAGGAGAGGGGAGAGAGAGAGAGAGAGGAGGGAGTGACAACTTTACCTGGGAAAGCCTTGATACCTTTTAACGACCAATCAATCTCTCTCTCTCTCTCTCTCTCTCTCTGCAGGTAAGTTTTCCTTGGCCCGGCCCACATTCATGTTCACTATACAGTAGGAGAGACAGAGAGAGAGAGAGACATAGACAGACAGAGAGAGAGAGAGAGAGAGGGAGGGAGAGAGAGAGAGAGCTGCAGCATGCTTCGACAGACTGGACAAACTGCTGCAAGAGGACTAGTTTGAGTTTGGACGTTTTTTTTTTTTACTCTCTTTGTGACTTTGCCCCGACAAGTTCAAGGTTTCATTTTTGAACTTTTTTACACTTCACAGAAAGGAAGAACACTTTTTTCACTCATTTTTTTTCCCGGCCGTGGATGCGTGCAAGGAGCGTGGATGGTTATGTAAGTTTTCACCGAGGAGGAGGAGGAGGAGGAGGAGGAGGGCGGTTATTGCGGGTTGCAGGATTTGAAGGAATTTTAAAAATCAATAATTAATAGGCACACATGCACTTTGCACACATTGTTTTGTTTATTCAGACTCAACTGGGACTGGAGTGGCTACAGGGTTACATGTGTGTGAGCGGGCTCGTGCTGTTGTGTGCGGTAGGTTTCCCACTTGCACTTGTGAAGTTTCAAGTCGACAGGTTCGCCCATGTGCACGGCCAGCCGAGCTGCAGACAGATGTGGTTAAAGGTTTTAATGACAATCCCGATAGTCTGCAAGAAGAATGAGTTTCAATGAAGCTGCAGCCGTCCGGACAAATCTCTATAATAATCCTATAATATTCCTATAGGGGCTTGTAGCGCGTTGCAGCGAGTTTATAGTGACTTTATCCTACTTTCATGGCGTTTTTAATCTCCTGTAATATTCCTATAGGGGGGTAACGTGTGTCTG
The DNA here is from genome assembly GCF_048128805.1 of Centroberyx gerrardi. Taxonomy (NCBI): domain Eukaryota; kingdom Metazoa; phylum Chordata; class Actinopteri; order Beryciformes; family Berycidae; genus Centroberyx; species Centroberyx gerrardi. The sequence continues at coordinate 4,639,149 of NC_136010.1, forward strand.
TGGTACTCAATAGTGAGTTTAGAGTGACCTTAAAGTGCTTTATGGTGTTTTAAATCTCCTATGGTATCACTATGATATTCCTATAGTATTCCTATAGCGACTTAAAGCGTGTCTGCGGCGCTCATCAGTGAGTTCACAGTGATTTTCTCGTACATTATGGTATTTTCCACTATATATCACGATTTCACGAGTCTCTGTGGCATGGTGTTTGAGCTGCAGTAGTTGCATAGTTGGGTTTCTATAGTTCTTTTTCGCATGGTTGGTTTCCTGGTTTTCAACGCATTTCGGTGTTGCATTAGAACGTGATCTTGAGGCTTATTTCCCGGCGAGACGTCTGAGGTGTTGAAATGGCACAAATTCTGCAGAAAAAACTCCTTTCACGTTGGATTCACAAGAAAGTGCAGTGAAAAGCAACGCCATGAGAAAGATAGAGGAGGAGTGATTTGTAAGTGTGAATACCTTTGACTGTTAAAGGGTAACTTCGGTATTTTTCAACCTGGACCCTATTTCCCCATCTTTTTGTGTCTAAGTGACTAAAGGGGACAACAATTTTTGAAACTGGTCCAGTATTGAGCGAGATCGCTTCGACAGGTGTCGTGCCAAAAAGTGATTGTCCGCCAAAAAGTGATTGCCGTCCGCGGGAGCGCGCGCAGCCTGTTAAAGCTGTATCGCCCAGTTTATATACGTCTACAGCTGCTTTCATCTGGATCAAACAATCATAACGTGCAAATACACATAACTTTATGTCCGTGGTAATAGCAAAGGTATGTCGTTGTGAAACTTTAACGTCTCTTGTAACCGAATGATCACAATTGTGGCCAAAGAAGTGTTTGCAGTTTATAGCGTAATCAGGCATGACATTTACACGATTATAGGCAATACTATAGTATTGTTTCCGATGTTTATATGTGTTTGGTATGTCTAATATCCTTGTTTAGGCCTATATTTGGAAACTAGACTATAATAAACATGATTTACGGATGGGTTATATATAAAATAAAGAAATGATCTCTTTTGCAATTATCCTTATGACTACATTATTTTACCTGCTCTGTGCCCTAGAGTATAACCAATCCAGTCCTTTTTACCAGTTTAAATATCTTTAAAGCAGCAATAGGCCTACAACCCATAAAAGGCAGTTTTCCACTTGCCAAAAAGTGATTGCAGCTCCTACCTTGTGACTGAAAGGTTGTTTCTGCCTCAAAATGACTTGAATTCATTCATGAGTGTTATATTTTAAAGAATATAGCCTACCCAGTCCTTTTTACCTGTTTACCTTTAAAGGGCCAATACAACCAGTAACATGCAGATGAAGACTATATATACTGTAATATATATTACAATTATTAAAATACATCAATATTAGTTATTAAAATAATTATTGATGCGCAAAAACAAATACCCATACCCCCCAATTGGCTGGGGATGGGGGGAAACCCGAACCACAAACAGTTATACAGGTCAATTTCAATAACGAAGCAAAGTCAGTCAGTGTGGTCAAAATGCCTTTACAGAGCAGTTTTATTTTAAGTTATGGCCTTTTTAGTGTGACCTCTTGTTATAGCGCCACTTATCTTGTACAATGTCTTGTAATCCCATGTGAGATGGGCCTCATCTGTGGAATGAAACGTAAATAAATCATTCATTCACTAATATCTGAATATGATATAGCAATACATGCACAATCAGTGACCAGCTATAGCATAACTAAATGACCACGGACATACTAACTTGCAAGATATCTAACAGTATATAATAATAATAATAATAATAATAATAATAATAATCAGGAAAATGAGAAAGAAAACTGTATGGCGTTTTAGTTATGTAGTTAGTTGCTGATCACACGTCGTAAGTTTATTAGAACAGCATTTGTTGGAAAGCTAGACGCTGGCGGCTAATGAGCCATCACAGGATGTATGCAGTAAACTGCAAGCTAATGTTAGCTAACTCGCTAACCTCTATGGGAAAGTAAGCTAATAGGCTAGCTTTAAAAATACCTTTTCCATACTGTAGGACAATGTTATACAGGCCTACATATTCTGTATCTGCTCCTTCCAACGCATCATTGAAGTGAGTGAAATATTCAAACTCAAAACGCCATTTTTTTATGGCTGCGCCATTATATCAAATGGAAAGATCCAGATGTCTTGTGCATAATTTTATACATATTTCCCTGTAATTCAGCATGACATATTTGGTATATTTGGAAACCTTGGGATCTTGAGTAGGCTGTGAAACGTGTGTTTGTAATGATAATCCCGCATGAGGGTCCTTAATCCCCCCTCCCGTTAACAACCACCGCCATAACTAAATTGTCAACCTGTGGGAAACACTTATTAAATGCGAGCTGTTTGGATGATTATATACATACCGAATTTACCAGAACACCCTATCAGTTAATAACAAAGGCTCACGTCATATTTCCATATGCGTTTTTTGCCGATAAGTAATGCAGAAACAAATTCCCAGATGTTTGAATGGACCTTCGCCTACCGTCCTCCCCTCACGGTGAGCAGAGGCGGTAGCCGTGCCGATAATTCTGACCATAAAGCGAGTAGCTATGCACATGTGGTCAGATGCGGTTCAGTAATACCATGATACCATAGATCACGTTAGCTAGCCTAGCCTAGCCAGCTCTGAAACCAAAATGCGTGTTACTAGGGTTAGCATGCTAGCTAGGTCTAGATAGCTGGCTCGTATTATAGGTAGTAAACCTACATAGCTAACGTTAGCTATCCAGTGGTTCAGGTAACTTTACACCGATCGCTGACTGGTAGAAATACATTGCCCATAAAAACAGGTTATACGTCTTACCTCTGCTCTGCAAGCGTTGTTTTTCCTCTGCTTTCTTCCGTTTTCTTTTTCAATTTCCCGAAGGATACGTCCTTTTGGACGCCATAGTATCGGTGAGATACTGGAATAGTAATCTGTCCGAAGGCCATCAACAACGTAGTAACGAATACGTGAGAATGACGACTTTGAAATTGGTTTGCTTGTAAAGCAAAGAGCTCTCGAAAGAATAGCTGCTTTTTGATCTATCTACCATACAATAAATGCATTTTATTTTCGCCATTATGTGCTTACAATGTATGTGTTTTTGAACAACACATGAATAAGGACGCTTGGTTACCAAAAGTGGCCATTTATATTCGAGGAGGACAAAAATACGGTGGCGCAACGGGCCCCCTAGCTGTCGCGGGGGCCTACGCAGCTGCCTAGTCTGCGTATAGCAAGAAACGGCTCTGATTTCACATATACTGCAGAATATATTTAGAGGCATGTTTCAAATAAAATATGCATAAAGTGGCCAAATGTGTATTTATACATGTAGATGACACTAATTGGAATTTGGATTGGATAAACTCAATTTACCCATTTCTTAATTTGTGGAATAGAGTTTACCAACTTTTTAGGCTTTTAGATATCCTTATGACATAAATTCACAGTATCAGTATAAGTACATGAGGAAAGGGTCTTTTAAGGAATGCAACGATGCAATGATGCTAGTTTACCCATCTTATTATTCATCTCTACATCACTGCTTGCAGATATAGCTTGTCATACAACTGTGCATAGGGAGAAAATGTGTTTCCAGGATCCAATATATATTTCAAATGAGTATAATCTACATGTGTGAACACATTTTCTGGCCAGTTATTGTGTATTTTGAAACAAATCTGTAACAACTTGAACAGCTTCATTCAATCTTTGGAACAACAATGCAACACTGTAGTTTCCAAGGATTAAGGTGAGTTTTGGCAATTAGCTGACATCATCCCTGAGGGGATCAAATGTACCAAGTTCCACCATGATGGAGTCAAAATCTTCTGGATGTTACCAGAACAGTTTATTATAAGATGAGAGAGGAATACTTCTGATAAGATCAGAAGAGATATTGTGTACAAGTGCCAGCCACATATTAGCCAACATTCCTTTCAGATATAGAGCCAACAGGCACGGCCAAGAGCGACTCTGAGATCACAACTAATCCCTTATGCATTTCTGATGATGTAAACTGAGAGGTTGGGGCGGGAGTGACGGGGACTGATTGGAGTATAATTGCAGGGGCGAGGCATTTCACTTAAAAAGTGAGGTACTACTGTATCATACCGCATTTTCACTGCAACTTTGATTCACTGATGAAATGTGAAAACTGTGGTTAAATAACATTAGTTTACACATGAGTAATCAGCGCATCATTACTAGCTAATCTGTGATGCGTTTGAGTTGCTGCAAAGTGTGTGCAGAGTCCTATGCAGGGATCTGATTGACTCAAACACACTGAGATGAAACTGATTAGTTGTGGAAACTGATTGTAGTATAACATAAATCTTCATTGCATCTCCTCTGACTCACTTTTCATCATGAAAGCTTCATGAAGAGCTGCCAGAAAATGGAGTCAAACAACTTTTTTTTTTGCTTTACACATGCAAAAGCAACACATCATAAGTGGAACCAGTCCAAAGCCTCTAACAGTTGAATCGCAATTTCCCAAGTTTTTCCACAATTTCCCAACCGATAACCAAAGTTTTCTGCTTCTTGGCTTTGCGATGTGTTGGACTGTGCATGCAAAGTGGAAAATTACTTGTGATATAAAATTGATCATGAGGTTAAGATAAAGGGTTAAGTCTGTGATCAACTTGAAATCAATTCATCAACCCTGTTGTTGACAGAATGACTGTCAGTTAGAAAATGATTTACTGTACGTTTAGTTAAGGCTGCGAGGGATCAAGCCACTTGTGCAGCTATAGCCAGAAATATTTGACACTGTAATCTTCAAATTGCTCGTTTGTCATCGTTGTGTTGGAAGTCAAGTCGAGGCTTATCAAGAACCAGCTGAACTTCTCCATGGAGTCAAGGACTTCTACTCTCTCTCTCTCTCTCTCTCTCATCCACTCTCCAACTTTCTCCTTACTATTGGTTCTTTTCATGTTGGTGATCTAGTAATTGAAGCTTTATCTACTGCTGCAGTCATTGTAAGTCGCTCAGGATAAGAATATCAGATAAATGCCTAAAATGTAAAAGGTAAATTAAGTTTCTGTAGAAGTTCCACTTTCTACTGGAAGCATGCGAGAATGGATTACTGCTCCACTGTTGCAATTCCTGGAGGAATTGTTCATGAAATTCAAACTTTGCATGAGATTTGTGGAAGAATAGGCTGCAACAGTGCTAATGCAGGATGGATGCAGGACTGATGCATGATGGGTGACTTCTATCAGGGCTGTAAAGGACGGATGCAAGATGGATGCAGCATAGGGGATTTCTTTAGTGTCTGCCTCTGTGTTGGCCTATATAGTGGAAGGAAAGGAGTGGTCTTTATGCACAATAAGCTACCAAGTGAAGATATATAGGCCTATGTAAAAAAAAACAACTCAAAAATCTAGTTTGTTCACTTCGTCAAGTTGGTTTTTCTTGGCACACAGTCAGGCTGCTGGAATTCCAGAGGAAAACTGCTTTGAGATCTACAGCTCATCACAAAATTCAATGCAACAGTGAAAATAAACACAACAGATAGACAGTCACAAAATATACAACTATTGAAGAAACTTTAAAGAGCAGTTTCCAGTCACTTTTCAATGCTGATAACCATTGTATAAAAGTCTTGATACCTGATCCACTGTGATTATGGGTACGATGTGCCTCATGTCATCGGCATCACTGAAGTACCAATATTACTACTTCTTTACACAATAGTAGTACTTTACATAGTATATAACACACATGTAGGTATTTTGATTTGTATACAATGGTTATCAACACTGCCAGGTTTCCTTCAAAGAAGTTACATTCATAACACAGTTTTTACAATAAAGCGGAAGGCTAGCTTGTTAGACACATCCAGTAGAAGCTTAGTGGCTGAGTCACAAACCTCCCAGCAACCACAGCTGGCACCATCATGGAGGTCCAGTGGAGAATTGGGTGTGTGCAACTAATTTCTAAATATATAACAACCAGGCTAGAAACAGAGCGCTAGCTGATGCAGCTTGTTGTGGTGTGGCTGTAGATCCATTCAGTAACGTTCTCAGTAAAAGTGAATAGTGTGATACGGTGGATTGGATCCAAATGTAGGTTACTGTGCCACAGTAAACTGTCTTGTCTTTAGCCCTAGTCTCTACTATCTAGTCTCTTAGCTATCTAACACACTTGTTAGATAGCTGACAAACTGTTAGCTATCTAACTTAACAGCAAGTTCGTTTAGCAATGCAACAAATGTTAAAGTCGAGATGAAACGGCATTTCGAGAGTATCTAACTTCCGTATCGTGACGTATTTCCGAGCGAAACAGGAAAGACAGGCGGGACATAACGTTGGGAGGAATTTGATTTGAACGTTGAAAAGTGGGCGTGTCATAACACCCGAAGACACACCGAAGTACCGTGCTGCTGCTAGCTAGCTAACTAATGAATCTTAGCCTCTTAGCTCTGTGCGCTAAAAGTTGAAGATTGATTGATGGGTGGATGTCATGATATTATTGGTTGAAATTGGTTGAGTCCTGCTTACGTAAGCACACGGCATATTTTGTTTTACAGGAAGAAAACATGATTGAATTTTGATAGAAGAATACAAAGAAATTGATTTTTTGTATTTTTTTTGGCATATATTGTTAAATAGGTGCACAATATGACCGGGGATGTGATCTAAAAGGGTTAAAAAGGCATTTTTCATTTCATCTCGACTTTAATGTTAACTACTCTTCGCTACGGTTAGGGTCTAGTAGATACGTTAGCTTGTGTCCAAATCAGATGTGTTTACAACAACAGTGATTGTTAGCTGACCAGATACTTTGGTTAGCTGGTTCATAAGCTGACATCATCTAAACACATCAATCAAATTTATCAGCGCAGTCAAAAACACCACAGAAATTAACATGTCGATTCAATTCTGTTGAGACAAGTTGTACATGAAGACACGCAATCAGCTTTTCACAGCCACTGTTGAGCAAGAGCTGAGGACCTCCAATATGGCCGCCAAACGGTGTGTTACATTCAACATTAGGTGCAGGGGCTTAAGCAGACCACACAATACTAATCTTAACAATATATATTTTTTTACTTTTAGTGTTGTAAATTATAATGGGAGTCTATGACAATTGCACTGAGAACTGTACTTGAATGTATCCTGAATGGATGATATATAAGCCTGTACGCTTTAAGAATTTAGTCTGTACAATGGGTAACAAAGTAGACAATGTATATGCTGTAGGCCTCGGTCTTAGCTAGGAGGAGGCCATAAAGTACATGACAGACAAGGAATGCAGCGCCCAGCGAGAGACCCTGAGGAGCTGACCCCCCTGCACACACACACACACACACACACACCACACACACACACACACACACACACACACACACACACATCCCTTTTGGGGAGTGAAAAATCCCCTCTTGCAATGCGGTCCCTAATCTCCAGCCACCAGACACAACTTTGATGTGGACCCCCCCTACCACTCCCCCTCCATGTCCCCTTTTCATGGGCCCCTCACTCACTGCCCTCCTTCCTTATTTCTCTCTTTTCTCATTCATTCACTCACTGCTCTCTCTCTCTCTCCCTCTCTCTCTTTTGAATCAACGAACGAACAAACTTATGGAGGTGCTCCTCCTGAGCAGCTAAAAGGGGTCAAAAAGGAAACTTGCTCAGTTTATATTTTCCAGAGTGCCACTTATAGTCAAATTTACAGTTGAAATGCCATTCGCGAATTGTATTGACAGTGAAATTTGAACAGTTGTGTCCATTATTATCCATTATAGAACATCAGATATACTGGTTAATAGGCTAGTTTGAATGATCAGGTAAGATTGAGAACTCACGTTAAGGTTTTTGTTTGGCTGTGATGATGTTAGCCATGACCTTTACATATTTGTCTGTCTCCAATGTCAGCGGGCTGTAAATTGACAGGACCTGATAACTTTGTCATTTAAACAGGCATAGGGATCCTTCAACTGGACGGCCTGCGTTCAAATACCAGCAAGCATCTGGCAAGACACTGAAACCCTACCAGCTCTAGGGAGGCTCTTGTGTAGCGGATCCTGACCTCTGACCTCCCTGGAGGGGGGCAAGACCATTAGATAAACAGTCAGTACCAGACACAAAAACAGATTACAGACACAACGAGATACTGGTAGCAGCGCCAGACAGGTAACACTAACCCTACAAGTACACATTCAGCCTGTGTGTATCTATAGCAACGAGATCTCAGAAAATTTGTGAAATGAGAACAAAGTTTGAAACGCAGATTACGTGCTGTGGACACAACTTATGCGATGATTACATTCCTCCACCATGAACTGGATTCTGTGACAGTCACACAAACTGGCCGCGGCATTTTCAGCTAAAAGTTGGTTAAAACGGTTAAGTTAAGGCAACTAAAGCAACTTGGTTATGGCTAGAGGAAGGCTTTGGTCATGGTTCAATAAGAAACACTCAAGCTAAAAATGAAAACTCGCCTCATGGTACAAATCTTCTTGTTAAAAGCTGAGAATTGAACCCGTGTCGCCGGAGTCGAGGCACCGCCACCCCGACCGCAACACCCTGTTTCCACTGTGCTATTTTAATGTCAGACTACTTCCTGTTTCTAGTAGTGCCTCCTTCAAGTAACCCTTTCACCGCGGAGACATGATTTCTCTCGCTTTTTGTGCATAGTTTTGAGAATTCGTGCTTATTTCACGAAATTTCAGGAGATCACGCTGAACTGTAGGCTGTTGGATGGGGAGGGGGGGGGGGGGGTTGGGTGAGGGTTGTGGGGGGCGGGGGGGGCGGGAGGGGGGGGGGGGGGGGTAGCATCCTGTTCAATGTGAGCATAACGAACTCATTCACCTCGCTGGAAACGAGTGAAGGGAGAGTCCCAGACTGATTGGTATGTATTGATGTCAGCGAGGTGAAGTCAGAGACGGGCTTTGTCAATGAGAAGGCTGCGGTCTGCAGAGTATCTCACTTTGACTCACTCACTCACTCCCAGTTCAGGGTTCAGATAGGAACAACGTGACTTCCCCCCCCCGGCCGCGGCGAAGGTGTGTGTACATGTGTGTGTTTGTGTCCCCTTTGTGTGCAGGATGCACCTGGTGGTCTGCTTTATGTGGTTTCTTTGTATGGGATCTGTGGGTGTGGGCTTGTGGGTGTGCGTGCCTTCATATACATGTTTATGTGGTGGTACAAACACACACACACACATTTCCCAAGTCCCTAACTTGCTCTTTCGGCTCTAGGGAGATGCAGGTTGTCTTTCACTGCTCCTGCTATGAGTCAAATGGAACTTTGACAGAAACTACCCTAAAACCCCTCAAAATGTCAGGTAGAAACATCTGGTCAAAATGTCAGGTAGAAACATCTGGTCTGAGGCCGGACTGGTATATGTATATTCACATTTACTCACTGGTAGCCTACATACAGTATACCAGTATACAGAGCGACTTCAGACTTTACATTGTGCTGACACAAGTTCACATCCTAGTTGTCTAGTTTCTGGCTTTGGGAACTGTCCTCAAATACGGATTGTTCCATAGGAATAACATTTACAACATGTAGGAAATGACCAGCAGCTGCCAGTAGTGTATTTTGTCTGTGGCTGGTGTGTTTATCTGCTCTGGCAGCCACTTTGGCAGGTAACCAACCATCATTTACAAGTTCCTATCTATTCAAAATAGCTGATAAAATAGAAAAAATAGCCAGTGAATTTTTTAAAAATACAACCGCCAATGTGGCAGGTAGAGAAAAACCGTATTATATTTTCAGCAGAAGAATCATCTGTTTCGCTGTCTGATTTTTTTGGGGGTTTGTTTTTTTTATCTTACCTGCACTAATCAGTCCTTTGTTTCTCTTCTTTCAGTGTTTTTTCATCAGGAGAAATTGGCAATTTTGCATATGGCAATAAGTTGGGCAACATTTCACCTTCAGTTGCAGGACTGTCACTGAAATGTTCTGTTGTTGGGATGTAGAACTTTTCCAAAATAATGAATCAAGCTTATATTGTCACTGTCAAATCATTTGACCCATAGACTCGGACCCCACTAATGTCCGCTTGCAGCTATATTTTCACTGTGTTTTTATTGATTTCTATGTTCCACCGTGCAAATTAACGTCAGTAAAGCTGAAAACTGAACAGGCATCCTGACAGGAAGCGAGGACTCCAGATCTTTCTGTACAGGCTTGTTTGACACAGCTATTGACCCATCACCTCCTCATAACTCAAAACTGAGAACAAACTCACACACACACACACACACACACACACACGTACACACACGCTAGCACATTCACACACAGTCACACATGCACAACGCAAGAAAGAATGCACAAATAAGACAGACATATGCAGGTACAAACGCATGCACACACTTACTTTGTTTACTTCCCTCATCTCTCTCTCTCTCTCTCTCTCTCTGTCTCTCTCTCTCTCTCACACACACACACACACACCCTCACAGATCTGTGTATATGTTTACCTGAGGGTGTGTATGGGCATGTCAGGTCAGCTCCCACCCACTCGTGGTGAACTGGGGAAGCTAATATTGTCCTCTCCTGTCCCTCTCTCTCTCTCTCTCTCTCTAGCTGTTTTTCCCTCCAACAAACCTCTGAAATGTCGCTAAAAATAAAATCCGAATTAGGTGCGTTCCCATCAGCTGGCATGAAGCGAATAAATAGTCTTCCTGAATCTCAAAAAGACATGAAAAACTTGTCTTACAAGCGCTGATTAGTATTGGGCCGGTTGTTATTTTTCTTTAGTGTCAGCTGAACCATTCGTTTCCACACTATGTTATTTATTTTTATTTTGACATGCGTTTCCATCACAATTTATTAGCATAATTTCTTTATCAACAAAAACGTTTTCCTGCTTCAAGCAAGCATAAAAACTTGTTTTTGCGCTATTGAGGACATGTAAATAATTCAGCTGTTTCCATTCAGCCTTTCTAATGTAATATATTATATTTTGATACATTATATTTTACAAAAAAAAATATGTGGATGGAAACCCAGCTTCTGTTACTCTATCACTGTCTTTTTCTTTGTTGTCCTCCTTGATTTGTGCCACCCTTTCTTTTTCTTCCTCTCTCTCTCCCTCTCTCTCCCTCTCTCACTCTCCCTCTCTCTCTCTCTCTCTCTCTCTCTCACTCTCCCTCTCTCTCTCTCTCTCTCTCTCTCTCTCTCTCTCTCCTTCATGCCCACTTGAACTTCAATACCAGTTAATGTTCAGTAGACACTGCAGGCTACATCCACTCCAGAGCTGTCACTGTGACGCTGGTTGCTCTTTCTATTGCCATTTAACTCACTATTGGACACTCAGAGTGATATTGAACACTTATTAAGCGGCAACACTGCAGTAAAAGCAGGTTTACATTCCAGGCAAGAGCTGTAGTGCTAATATTTTGTTTTAATTTTCTCGAGGTTACGTGGCACGCAATTTGTGGTAGCCTACAAAACAAACTCATTATAAAAGCCATAATTGTTGGGGCTTTGTTACCTCCGCCAAGGAGGTTATGTTTTCGGTGCCGCAGGATTATGGAAAAACTACTGGCCTGATTTTCATGAAACTTCGTGGAAGGGTGTAGCATGGGCCAAGGAAGAACCCATTAAATTTTGGAGCGGATCCGGATCCGACTCACGAACAAGCAATAACAGCACGAACCTTGGCGGAGGTTCCTTCTAGTTTACAGCATCAGATTACATTAGTGTTGTGGGTGAAGGGCAGGTCTTCTCCAAATAGAGGCTTTGGACATGTGTCAAATCTCAGGTACCATCACGGAGGTTCATTGGAGAACTGACAAAATATGTAACAACCAGGCTAGAAACAGAGAGCGAGCTGAGTCAGCTTGTTGTGGTGTGGCTGTAGATCCATTCAGTAACGTTCTCAGTAAAAGTGAATAGTGTGATAAGGTGGATTTGGTTACTGTGACACAGTAAACTGTCTTGTCTTTAGCCCTAGTCTCTACTCCAAAACACTCTGAGTTGTAGCTTGAGAAGAGTCAGCTCAGTTAACCTGAACAAACTGTTAGCTAGCTGTAGGCACATCAACACACAACAACAAACAACTGATGTTATTGCCACTAGCCTACTAACGCTAGCTTCTCCTACTGTAGATGCATTAGCTAGTGCGTAAACTAGACGTGTTTACAAGACAGTGATGGTTAGCTGACCAGATGCTATGCTTAGCTAGCTAACAAGCTGACATACACATTATCAGATGTTGGCGAAGTGATCACTTCTCAGTCAAAACAGCACAGAAATAGAACTTATAGATTGGTTTTCACCATTGCCAGCAATGGTGGCAAAAATGCTAACCGGCTAACAGTTAGCATTTTATGACCCTCGATCAAATCACTGTTTTATAGTGGAGCAGTCATCTGACAACACAATACATTTGACTGACAACAGTCAAATGTATTGTGTTACACGCCATGTAGAAACACAAAATGACTGACAGAAAGTTGGCTTCTTCACATTTCTGGCAATGGTGAGAACCGATTTATTCCCCGAGGAAGTACGGCAACCATGTTTTTGAAAAAGGTCTGTTAACCATGTCTATTCAAAAATGTAGAGACGGCCAAGTTGCACATTTTGAAACGCGATTTGAGAGGATGCTGCAATATTTAGTGTATTGATAATCCACTGTTCCCGTTTTCACAAGTGCAAGTGAAACCGTAGCAAAGACTGTCGTTATGTTTTGCTGAACGTGTCGTCGTCTCGTCTCGTCTCGTCCAGGTTTGAAAAGGAATCAGGACAGACATTGAACCAGTCGACTGCGACAGCGATGCCTTCCAACAAGTATTCTGCTGCTATCATGGAGGAGAGCAACAACATGACTGCCACCGTGAGTAACACACACACACACACACACACACACACACACACACACACACACACATGCTTCACAACAGCCTAAGGAAGTCACAGTGTTCCTATGTGTGAATGGGTGTAAATGAGTCAAAGTGAAACAATCTACAAAAACCACAACCCTCTCACTTGCACACACACTCGTATACACACACGTGGCACACACACACACACACACACACACACACACACACTCTGAAACCATGGTTGGCTCAGAAAGAGGCGGCGGGAGTGGTGTGTGTGTGTGTGTCTCTGCCAAGGCAGATGCCCAGACAGGAGTGCCAGCATATTATGTGAGTCTAATTGAAAATGCATGTTGGCCCTGAGGGTATAGTATGGGCATATGCCACACACACACACACACACACACACACACACACACACACACAGAGAGAGAGAAAGGCACAGCTGCATCTTCACAAGGAGGAAATGGGAGATCAAGGATGGAGGCAAGGGAGGGAGGAAGGAAGGAGAGGAGGAAGAGAAGGAGAGGAGAGAGAGAAGGATGCAGGGAAGGATGGGGAAGAGGAGGGAGGGAAGGAGAGGGAGGAAGGATGCACGGAGGGATGGAGGGTTGTAGCACACTAGCGTCTTTATACGCTCAGAAAATGGATTCATTTCAACTTTGTAGAGGAGAAAAGTGAACTACACACACACACACACGCACACGCAAGCACACACACACTTTCCCATTCACACACTTGTATTCATATGCCCACATACACACACATAGACACTTCGTGTACACACACACTTTCACATTCACACACACACGGATATTTCCCATACACTCATAGACATTTGTACACACACACACACACACCCACGCATTCATGTACGCGCGCGCACACACACACACACACAGGGGCCCCTATCGTCCGTTACTACTTCTTCCTCTTTTTCATTCCCACTTCTCATATATCACTCTACTTGAGAGGGAGACTTCCTTCCCTCCGCCATCTGCTTTTCTTTCATCCTTCCTCTCTCTCTCTCTCTCTCTCTCCTCTCTTTTTTTTTCAGTCTCTCTCTCTTGTTCGGCCTGCCAATCTCACCTTCTCTCTCTCTCTCTCTCCCCCCTCTGTCTTTGTCTTTATTTTCTTCTCTTCATCACAGTTTTAATCCCTCTTCTTCGTTTGTTGTTTGGCCGTCTCCATGTAAACCGGTTTAGCTGCTGTCTTATCATGTGTGACATGACTCATATAATCTGGAGGTATTTACTTCAAGTTTAGGCAGCTTGATGGGGGTACTTTGTTATTATATTTCATATTTTACACTAAAGTTTACAGTTAACTAACATTATGTGGTGGGCAGTTTTATGCAGAACACCTCACAGTATCATGGGTGCATACAGTTTTAGCATGGGTAGGTAGATGCATTTAATGCAGTAGAATACATAAATTGTACTGCGTAGTTCCTATTCCACTTAGAAATATAAAGCAGCCTGTTGCTGATAGAGCTCAGCAAAATGTCCATGGGTAATTAAAGTTAAAAGAAAACTAAAATGTGGGTTCTCTGTCGAGCTCTTGTTCTTACTCATCTTGCTTGAGTAAAGGTGCTACGTGTAGCAATTTGGCATCAATAAATAATTACCGCATTCATTTTGAGACTTTAGTATAATTACCATAAACAACTGAGATCATTGACGAGTAGACTGTCAGCCTCTAGCTGCCTCTACTCTGCATTTTAAATTGTGCGATACCGGGTCGGATCTGGCGGGAAATCTGATGGTTTGTTTTACGGCACAAAACAGGAACAAAGCAAGAAGTAGAAATGTGGTCTGAATTTGGAAAAACACTAGCGCTAACAACACCACTGCTGTGAGAAAGAGGATAACAACCATGTCAACCAAGGTCTCCTTTTTTCTGATAATTATACCAATGCATCACAATCATTTGATGATATATTGATGCACGCAGCACCTTTAATCAAGCAAGATGAGTAAGAACAAGAGCTCGACATTTACACAGATTGAAGAGTTGGGGTTGGGCTGAACTTTTACCTCAATTACTCTGCTTTGGAAAAAATATGTTTGGAAAAGAAGCTGTTTTCAGCAAATTGCCGGGCTTTAGTGTTCTTCTGGGCCCCAAAAAAAGTTATTGACCCTCAGGGGCAGTTTGGGGTGAGACAGAAATTTTGTTTTGGTTTAGGCCAAGCTCACACCTCAATTCTCGAGAACACGATATTTACAGCAACAGCCTGGGGGAAGAGATACAGGGAGGGGTTACAGAGACACACTGACACCTGGGAGCCGAGCCCGCACAGCCGCAACAACCTGCAACCTCCGAGGAACTCCTGCGGCCCGGTGAAGTGCATCAACAAGCTTCCTGGGTGATCAGATTATATTCAGACGCAGCAAAAAACACATAAATCCAGATATCAGGGCACTCAGGACATATTGACGATCACCCAAACTGCATCTGAACGTGATCAGAGGCGCATTTGGCTTCATTATCAACAAAGCGTAAATGCAGCGCGTCTCCAATCCACATATGGAGATAAACTTTAAAAGCGTGGATCCAACTGGGAGGCGGCAATGTTGGCAGGCAGCTCACACTTGGTAGTAACATACTTGCCAAAACAGATTCTCAGGATACTCGTGATACAAGTGAGACGAAGTGTTTACTGTCAATTTTAAAGGACGTAAATCGCGAGAAGTGATGTGTGCGGCAGTCTGGGATTCAGTGAGGGTAAAATAAATCAGATTTTTATAAATGTGATCCTGCAATCTGGCTATGAGATGTACAGTATGTTAATGCCAGGTGTAAATTGGGGCCATGGTGGTCCAGATCTGAGGTTTTCATGAAAAAAATCTGGTTTTATGACGTTTCTCCTCATTTAGAAAACAAGAATATCAGATTCAATCAACAAAGGGTAAAACATCAGATTTTATGATCTTGTGTAAATGTAGCTTCTTTCCAAAACGACAAATCCGGACACCTAGTCTTACAAAATGATTGATGGCCCAAATATAAAACAAATCATGGTACTTTTTATGGGATAGCAGCTTAAGTGAAGGTCTTCCTTGACAAAACGATGACACCTTTACAGCCTTGCTCCCTTACATTTTACAGAGATGTAATGATGAACTTCAGGTGATGATGAATACTGTATGTGGCGTTGTGGAGCAGTTCTCCTCAGAAGTTAGCTATAGACTTGCATTTCCAACCATTTAGGCTACGCTAAGATGTTTTGACAGCGCTGTCAGAGCGCCTTAGGGCAGACTGTTGCAGACTGAGGAATGTGTGTGACGTAGGCCGGCGAAATGTGCACACTGCAAGGCTTTACAGAGCGCTTTAACACACACACACACACACACTTATATATAGATGGCAAGATGCATGCACAGGATACACACATATCTCTCACCTCAGAGAGTGTTACTCACACTTATCTTGTAAAACACTTTCTAACACTGTTTTAATTTTAATAGTAGTAGTAGTAGCAGTAGAAATAGTAGTAGTAGAAGTAGAAGTACAAGTTGTAGTAGCAGTAGCAGTAGTAGTAGTAGTAGTAGAAGTAGTAGTAGAAGTAGAAGTACAAGTTGTAGTAGTAGTAGCAGCAGCAGCAGCAGTAGTAGCAGTAGTAGTAATAGTAGTAGTAGTAGTAGTAGTAGTAGTAGTAGAAGTAGTAGTAGTAGTAGTAGAAGTAGTAGTAGTAGCAGTAGAAATAGTAGTAGTAGAAGTAGAAGTACAAGTTGTAGTAGCAGTAGCAGTAGTAGTAGTAGTAGTAGTAGTAGTAGTAGAAGTAGTAGTAGTAGTAGTAGCAGTAGAAATAGTAGTAGTAGAAGTAGAAGTACAAGTTGTAGTAGTAGTAGCAGCAGCAGTAGTAGTAGTAATAGTAGTAGTAGTAGTAGAAGTAGAAGTAGTAGTAGTACACTAGTAGTTGAAGAAAGAAAGAAAAAGAGACCAAGGCAGTAGGGAGACAAAGGGAGGGAGAGGAAAAGAGAAAAAGACAGAACAAAAGATGGAAAGAAAGGGAGAAAGACAGAAAACGAAAGACAAAGAGGAGGAGAGACAGAATGAAAGGGAAGAGAGAGAAAAATAAAGGTGGTGGGGGTGAGACAAAAGGAGAGAGAGGGTGAGAGACAGAGACAGGGAGAGAGAGAGACTGAAAGAGAGAGAGAGGGAGGGAGACGTGGTACTTTAATGCTTCACTGGGCATGTTCCTGTCTGCCAGGAGCAGAGAGGAGGAGGAGGAGGAGTGATGGATATCCAGGCAGGCAGGTTAATGGAGTGATAATGATGATGATAATAAACTACACTAACAGCTACCTGGCCGACATCAAACTCCATTTTCTGTTCCTGCCTGAAACTGGCAGAGGTGGAATGATTAATGAAATATTTCACACAACATCGTTCATCTGAGGAATGTAACCTCTCATCCAGCGGGACCGGCAGCGGGACCGGCAGCGGGCGGGACGGGACCGGCTCAGATGAAGGTAATCCCGCTGAAAATGCAGTAGGAATGTAACGAAAGTTTGGGACACAAAATCTTGCGATACAAAAATATCTAATGTCTCAAGGAATGACGTTCAGAACAATCTTCTCTTCTCTAATTTGCATTTTTGAACGCTAGAGAGGGCAAGGCAGCGATGGAAAGAGTACTAGAATGTCCTACTCAAGTAGAGGTACTGTTACTTTGCTGATATTTTACTTCAGTAGAAGTAAAAGTACCAGTGTAAAAATCTACTGAAGTGAAAGTAAAAAGTGTGTGATTTAAAATGTCCTCAGAGTAAAAGTTCCTGAGTTCCTCTTTAGAAAAGAGAACGTTGTTAGCTGTGATCTTTTCCATGTGATTCTAAAAGGAGAGAGGTCAGAGTTCACACTAGATTCTTTTCACTGGAAACATTAGAAACGACAAAATAAAGTGCAGAAACAAAGTAAAGTCAGATTCCTCTTCTCACTGTGAACGGATCCGCAATTGGCTAATTTACGATTGTCCAGTTTCTGCTGCTGATGGAGAGACACAAGATCTGTTCTGCGATGGATGGGATTTAAAAACTTCAGTAAAAAACATACTTGAGTAAAAGTAAAATTACTGACTTTAAAAAATACTCAAAAAACGACACAAAAGTACACAAAAAAGCCACTCAATTACAGTAACTTATCTGCTGTACCTCCACCGTTTGGTTCTGGTTTGGGTCATCGCTCCAGTTCCAGTTGAACTCAAAATGGATTCAGGTGAAACTGAAGCTGTTGTGTGTTGCAGCATTTTGGGGTTTACAATTAAGGGAAAAGAAAACGGCAACAAAGGTGACTGACAAGACAAAGATTGTTAGCGTCAGAGTATCGTGACGAACAATGATGTACAACCACATCACAGTGAAACACTCCGGTCGGCAGTGTACGGTTAAACATCGAGTTTGGTGCGTTTCAGAGGTCGAGAAAACAGCTCTGTTGCTCTTTACGCT
The DNA here is from genome assembly GCF_048128805.1 of Centroberyx gerrardi. Taxonomy (NCBI): domain Eukaryota; kingdom Metazoa; phylum Chordata; class Actinopteri; order Beryciformes; family Berycidae; genus Centroberyx; species Centroberyx gerrardi. Next base: position 4,657,386 of record NC_136010.1, read on the forward strand.
TCTTTTCTAGTGAGAAATGTCCCTGGTTGTGCAGATGAATACTTTTTTGGGGATGAAATTGGACTTAAATTTTATTTGAATTGGCATTAAAAAGGTCTGAAGTCTTAAATTTAACTCACAGAAAGCTGTGTTCACCCTGTTTATGGTTTGGGCTTTTTGTTTTTGTTTTCCTCCAGAAATAGAGAGGGATTTTTTTTTTCAGTCATAATCATATATTGTTCATCGTATAATTTTGGTCTTGTGACTATCTGATGTGATGACAGCCCAGCCCATCAAACAAACACACGCACACGCACGCACACACACACGACTTAACACACTCAGCATTTATTTTGTGTCCTTAAGTTACCGACCTTAACCACAGTCTTACAACATCATCCTATTTTAGAGGCTGTGGAGAAATTTACCTTCGAGCTACAGCCGGATTTAATATGCATTTTTACATTTTAGCTGCTCCTCAAAGTCATTATTTGTGAATCGAATCCGCACGAGCAGCCGAGTAAACAACAAATACAAGGGACAACAATGCTTAGAACTAGAAAAGAGATGGATTTTTTTGTTGTTGGTTTTGGCAGCAGGGGAAGGAAGAGGGGATAGATCATGGAGGAAAAATGGCGCAATGAAGATCTTCTCTATCTGTCAGGTAGAGAGAGACAGACAGGACAGCACTGAGAGAGCTAGACAGGCAGTCAGACACCTGTCAATCAAACAGTGTGGGCGGAGCTTGGATTTTCTGTTGTTGCAGTTTGAGTTTCTCTGATAAAGAGTAGCAAAGCAGACATTTATTGATATGAATTACTTTAATTACTTTAATTTTGTAGTGGGTCTTAAAATCTATATCTATTTTATTTTTTATTTTGAAGTGAACAAATCTGCCAGTGGGGTGAGATAATTCCACTTGTTTCCAATGGGAATTTTCTTGATCTAAAAACTCCTGAAATAACAGAAACTGCACTGGAGATAAGGGAAATTCTTAGAGAATTCATTTTTTTCTCACTTGTTTGAAGAAAAGTATGATCTTAATACTGAATATGTGTCTAAATGACTTGTTAAGATGGCCATTTTTTGGCCATTTTTGTTTCTAAACAAAGGTAGTCGAGTAAGTAAGTGTGCCGCTAAGGCTGGAGTTTGTGTTTGTGTGTGTTTTTGTGATTTTCTGCTCTTTATCCAGCAGCTTTCTGAGGTTCTGGGATGTTGTGTGTGATTTTTAGCATTTCCTCTAATAGAGTTTGTAGCAACCAAGCCTCCATCTATGCTCCTTCTCTCTCTGTTCTTACAGGAGTTTTGTTTTTTCACCTCATGTTTTACAAAAGCAGACCAGTCTGGTTTTGTCCGGACTCCTTTATGAGAGAGAGAGAGAGAGAGAGAGAGAGAGAGAGAGAGAGAGAGAGAGAGAGAGAGAGAGTAAAGGTTTAGAGCAAATGAGTCTGAAAGAAAAAGTGCGGGGATACAATGACAAAATTGGGGTGAGAAAGAAAGAGACGAGGGCAATGAGACAGAGAGAGATAGAAAGAGAGAGAGAGGAGGGGGGGTGGAGGAGAAATGGAGAAAAAAGGGGGGTGAGAGAGAGAGAGGAGAACTGGAAGAGGGAGAGGGAGAAATTCATAAGGTGTAAACGGGAGGAGGGGGACACGGGATTTGGGAGGAGCACAGAGGGATCTGGGAGGTGGAGAAAGGGGGGGTTTGGTGTGGAGAAAGGGGGAAATGCGGAGGTGTGTGTGTGTGTGTGTGTGCGTGTGTGTGTGCTCTCTAGGAAGAGAGCTTGGTTGAGGAGGCGGGCGGGTCGAAAGAGAGGAGTAAAGGCTTAAAGCTGGAAAGTAGGTGAAAAAGTGAAAGGAGAGAGAAAATGACAGGAATTGGACCAAAGGAGAAATAGGAGGAACCATTTGTTAGCCGACTTATATGTACATCCCTCTGCAACACACACACACACACACACACACACACACACACACACACACACACACACAGTACAAGACAGTCAAGCTGGTCAGCTCCCAGGTGTGGATGTGTATCCTCCCTCCTCCTTTATCTTTCCCCCCGAGGCCGCTCTGTCAGCAGGAACACATTCCCTCCTGGCAGATTGAGGGTTAAACAGATATGTGCTGACTGCTGACCCGGTGGGACTGCTGCCTGGCTCGTACGGTGCGAACAGAGGAGATTTCAGTTAACTTTGGCAGAACAATCTGCTTCGGCTTCCAGTTCCACAAAAGTTATCCAAGTACCCCGGCTATAATTATCTTGTGTAACATAAGTTTCATTCAATTTTAACATGGCTAAAAGCAATGTTTTCTTCTTGCAAGCTAAGCCTCAGCCATCCTTCAAACAAATAAGGTAAAGGTGTTGGCATGTAGATAGTGGAGTTGTGAAATACAGGCAGGGATGGAAACAGAACCAAAATATCCCAGTAAGTGCTACTGTGCTGGAATTTTACTTAAGTAGAAGTAGAAGTGGAAATACTGGTGTAAAATCTACTTAAGTAAAAGTAAAAAGTAGCTCATTTAAAATGTAATCAGAGTCAAAGTTACTGAGCTACTGAGTTACTCCATTGATGTTTCTTGTGCTATTAGCTAGACAACTAGCAAGGCTAGCCAACTAGCTAGCCAAAAGCCAGGCAAGTGCAAACCAATAATAGGCTGCTGTAGTTGGGAAGATGGATTTTTGGCTAATCTTAACTAAAGATAGTCATGGATACATTTGAGCATTTAATGTTAAATTCGTTACCTTAATGCTATGTACATTTGCTTGCACAGGTTTGATTCAGATGCAGTTCACAGTTAGCCTACACCGGTTTCTGATGCAGTTCTTATGGAGAGCCACAACATTTGTACTCTGTAATAGATGCAATTTGTACTGAACTACAATACTTGTGTCAAAACATACTGAAGTAAAAGTAAAAAAAAAAAAAGAAAGAAGTTATAGTAAACGTTACTGACTACTCAAAAGCTACTAAAAGTAGGCTACAAGCACACAAAAAGCTACTCAATTATAGTCATGGGGGCAAGTGTAATTTTGCACTTCCACCCGAGGGTGCAGGCGTGTGGAGAGCGAACATCAGAGTTTCATTTGGGTTACCATTGGTAGACCTGTGTTAAAGTTAGTTTGGACAGAAGGCCGTTGGTTCGATTCCCAGAAAATGTCAGAAGGATCTGGGCAGGAAAGTGAATGATAAATGCTCTCTGCCCCTTCTGGACTTTCTCAGCACCTGAACTCAGGGACTCATTCACCCTCCTAACCCCGCCGTTAGCTTGTTCAGTTCACACATGAAGTGATGCAGCGTCGAATAAGAACTTTGCATTTTGCACTGTGTGACTTATTATTGCACTATGTTGATTGTGTTTTTTATAATGCCTTTTTATTGTAAACCTTTTCTGCAAAACAAAGTTTTACAGTTTTGTTTTTGCCATTAGTTTGTAACACTTATAATTCATAAAAGCTGGTTCCAACTGGTTCCAGATATCGAGTCTAAAGTCAGCCTGAAAGGGTTTGTGTCCTTGAGCAAGGCACTCATGCTCAGAAGTGAATATCAGGAGACTGTGGATGCACTGGGCAGCCTATGAATGCTGGATATTGCTTAATTAGTCAACCTGTGCTGTCATATATTATATTAGATGATATTATATTAGTTCGTTTTGGCAGAGGATTCTGCTGTGGCAGCCAAGGTCTTTAAAATACAGCTGTGGTGCTGGGATCCACATTCCAGCCTAATTATCTCCGAACTCGCATCCCTCGCCATAAACCTGTCTGTCCCTTTTTGAAGTTTCTAGCCCTAGCCTGTCTCTGTGCCTGGGTAGACAGACAGGTTATTGCTGCACACAGTACTGATACATGAGGGGGGGAAATCTGCGATGACTCCTACAACAACTGCTCCGCTCTTATCTCCCCTCAACCATAACCGCCTCTCTGCTTCATTCTCTTCACCCTCTTTCATCATCCCATTCCTCACACTAGCCAAGCTTTCTCTTTCCGCTTGCGCTGCAGTCACTCTTCGTCTCCGTTTACATCTGTAAGTCCCTCACTCAACGCTTTTTCACCCTGAATCTCCCCCCAACACAAACTTCACTCAGCACTCATTCTTCTGCATGTGGCTTGTCCAATTCGTAGCAGCAGGTGGGATAGCGGGATTGTGTTATATTTGAACGGTTGCTGGTTTGATTCCTGGGACTGGTACTAACCCGATACTGCTGAAGTGCCCCAGAGCAATCCCATGTATATCTGCACCAGCCTGCTGCAGGAATAGGTTTTGGAAACTAGCTTAACACTAGTTAAATAATGTGATGTAATGCAACAGGCATTTGCTTGCAATATGTCCTTATGGTTGTAACTGTTCATGTACAATTAAAGAATATATAATATAGATTAACAATTCACTTTCACCTCCAATGGAAGAATTTAATTCTAAAATTGGATGTCATCATCATTTGAAAGAAGTAGTACATATTTACTAGTAAAGTTATGAGTCACCTGAAGACCTCTGCTTACAAAATAGCTGTTTTTGAGGATTAAAACATCTGTGTGAAATATTAACTGATCAATTTCGGGTGCAGCATTTTTCCAAAATTCCAAAAAAGCTGTAGAAATTGAAAATCATGTTTTCTAAGCCTGGGGAAGTTAAATTAATAATAATAATAATAAAATATGAAGGAAAAGTGTTGTCTTTTAGGGCATAAAAACTCAAATGCTCTAGATTCTGACTAACAGTGATCGTGGAAATGAGACTATGAGTTAGTCCTGAAAAATCCTGACATTTGATTGGCCCAAACTCGTCAGAACCCTGTTGTTTACTCCCTCTTGTTACAGTTCTGGTGACCTTTGACCCCAGTGGGTTGATGTGTTGATTCCTGTGGTAGATGTATTTTATGGTAGAGGCGGATCAGGGTGGTTAACTAGGGTAGACATCTGTCTGACAGCTGGCACTCTCTCTCTTTTTGTCTTTTTTCTCTCTTTCTCTCTCTTTCTCTCTCCCTCTCTCTGTCTTTCTCCTTGTGTTCTTTGCCATCTTGAACCCACACTTTACACACAAGTTCATTGAGTTCATTCACATTTATTATCAGATGGAAAATCTGGCATCACACACACACACTCTCTCTCTCTCACACACACACACACTCTCTCTCTCTCTCTCTCTCTCTCTCTCTCTCTCTCACACACACACACACACACACATGCATTCCATGTTTTATGACATTTTGGAACCACCAACAGCCTCAAATTCATGTATTTGTGATATGCCGACAAAGTCAGCAAAATCTGTCAACTCTCACATCTGTTTCACAGCTGCTCTCTCTCTCTGCCTCTCTGTGTCTTTCTACCTCGCTCTACCTTTCTCTCTCTTGTCCGCTCTCTGCTTCAAACCTCTTCAACAACAGGTTAAAGGATTGGCCCGTTGGTCAACTTACCACACATAGACACCAAAATCATCCATGTGTCCCCGGTAGATCATTCACTCTGCTGCTCCATGCTAACACTTTAGCATTCACTGTGTTGAGTGATAGCAGGCGACTAGCATTATCCAAAGTAAAAAGACATAAAGACGTAAAATGTTATTATTGGCTTTTGTTACATGGCCTGTAGATTTATAAATGTAAAAAAACAAAATATCATTAACTCAGTATAGTTGATGTAGCCAGATTTTTTGTGATTTTTAGCCTCCCATCACTCACCACCTTCACTTCCTATGGAAACAGGGAAAGTAGTCCCTGCTAGCTGAAAACCTTATTTATATGATATTTTGTGTAAATTTTACCAATCTTCTAGGCAAAACTGCCAGACGTAGCCACATATCATTTACAATTACTTTCCATTTAGCTTTAGAGCTGCTACAAGTTCTCATTTTCTCACTTTTGTGATAATGCTAGTCGCCTACTATCACTCAGCATAGTGAATGCTAAAGAGTTAGCATGGAGCACCGGAACCAACACTCTACCGGGGACACATGGTAAGTTGACCAACGAGACAATCTCCCAAAAATCATTGGCTTAAAAGAATAACAGCCATTTCATTGGTTGGTTTTCATCTTTAAGCTGCCTGTCTTAGTGTACGACTTATGTTTGATGCCAGTAGATCCCTTGCTCTCTCTCTCTCTCTCTCTCTCTCCCCTTCTATCTCTCTCTCTCACACACACACACACATATATTTACACATACACTTAGCCTATATGTGTATGTGTAAATCTCTCTAGGTGCTACATAAATAAATTTGTATCTGTTTATCTTTTGTGCTCCATCTCCCTCTAATCTGAGCGGGCAGAGGCGGATTAAGTGGAATCACTGTTGCAAGTTTGACGCCGCAAGTTCAAGTCCAAACAGAGCAGAGGTTGCCACGGAAACGCACCCCGCGGCCTCGCGGCGTGGCGCTCTTTCACCTCCAAGCGAGAGACGAAGCGATGAGTAATTGGAAGGGGCGGGAGGAGAGAAACAATAATTAAACCATTTGAAGCCTCGTACCCTCACCCTCCTCCCTCGGTCCCGGCGCTGATCCCTCCTTACTTCACTGATCCCTCTGGCAAACAGGCCGCTCAAGTGACTCACCGCCGCCGGTAGCTGCTACCTTCTCGATTTGTCATCCAGCGTGTTATTCTTGTATGGTTTCTATAGTGTTTCTGTTGAGTGAAGTGGTTTACTTTCTGCTGAGGTGTTGTTGGACATGTGGGCGTGCCTGACAGTCTCCAACACGCTAATTTGTCTAAATAATTTGGTTCGTTCGGCGAGTCAATGTTTGATTTGTAATCTTTACACCTTTTCTGTGATTTATGTATTTGTAGGTTGAGAGTGCTCTTTGTTAATTACAACAACGCCCCGGGAGAAGGGAGGGTTGGGCTTCACATTGGAACACATTAGAGCTATTTTGTTGTTTTTGGATTGAAATGTTGATTAGTTTCATCTAAGGTTTTGTTTGGATCCCCTTTAGTTTTAGTCAACGACATTCTTGACATTTAAAGACATTTTCAGCCTGATAACAGGACCCAGCTTGCACAAAATGCTTTGTGTCAGAAGTAATTTCATTGGCAGAAAACTCGGCTCGGCTTGAAATTTGCGTCATTGTAATGTTGGAAATCTAGGCTTTTGAGATTGTTCTACTGTTTCATTCATTGTAAGTCTCTGTGGGTGAGATGCCTAATATGTAAATAAACAGTAGATGCTTAGTAGGCTTCAGGTAGAGCTACTCTGCCAAGCTAACATAAGGATGTTGGAACCCGTTCAAGAGCATTTTAGAAACCAGTGACACAGTTGGAAACCAGTCAAAAGCCTTAAGCAAAGGAAGCATCCAGTGCTTTGGGGATTTGAAGATTGAAGTTATTCTTCAACAAATAAAAAAGGACTTCACCTGAACTGAGCCGTAAATAATCAGGGATTTGCAGGGAAACAGGTATTTACTGTTCTACCATGATGTTATACAGTTCAGCTTTATGCATGCTGCAACGTAGCTTGTGATTATGAAATTATGGGAATCTCACGTGACGATTTAATGACAGGTATCATTACATCTGCACAGCTGGTGCTCTTTGCTTCTAAGGTAACAGCAGTGATATGGTGTATGTAATGCAACCTGGACCAACTGTCTTTACCTGCGGCTCTGGGAATGTTGAGAGTTTCGCTGAGTCAGAGGAACTTGTGATTATGTGATTGAGGTTGAAGTGAATGAGGTGTATTGAACCCATATTGAAAATTATGGCATGTACACAGATGGAACACTATTTAAATGGCATTGTGGGTAGTAATCAACACACCTGACGAAGACCAATTCAGGTTGAAACCAGGTTGTTTTTTTTGTACAGAATAAACTTTTGGTGGAGCATATTTCTGAAATTTGTCTGAACATTTTCTCGTCCAGTTAGAAACTTGGCTGTGCGTATCAAAACATTTCTCTGAGCGCCGCAGCGTGACGAGCTCAGGTCAGGTGTCGAGCGCGCAGCCAGCACACCTTGTCCTCCGTCTTCCTCCGCGGCTCTGGGTGGGCCGGCAGGGAAAGAGTGGGAACGAGCGCTCAGGTGGGAGGTGTTCGTCGTCGTCAACGGCAACACTTCCTGTTTCCTCTCTCTCCTGCTGCCGCTGGCCTGAGTCATGCAACGTATTCGGGCATGTCGTGTTACACAGTGCAGCCGCTGACTGATACTCACACTGTTGATACAGTGTCTGATCTCCACTCCTCTCTCCTCGCGCCTCCGTTCCTTCCCGTATCTCTTCCCATCACGTCTCTTCTCACCTCACTTCACTCACTCTATACTTAACACTTTTTTTTTTCCTACACGTATTTTTGTCCTTTTCT
>NC_136010.1:4673153-4677932 GCF_048128805.1 Centroberyx gerrardi
TATGTTTCCTCAGAAACACAAGTGACATAAACACAGAAACAATGATAGTCAGTAGACAGTGGAGGCACAGCAACACACACACACACACACACACACACACACACACACACACACACACACAATAATAAATAGGAGGGGATAGAATTATTTTTATGTTACTTAATTATTATTATTATTATTATATATATATATATATATATATTTTTTTTTTTTAATTTTTTTTTTTTTTTTTAATTTTATTTTATCATTTATTTATGTATTTATTTTTGTTATTTAATACTTTTATTGATGATTAATCTCTTGTTACATGCTTTGGCAATATTGTTTGTTTGTGAACTGTCATGCCAATAAAGCACCTTGAATTGAAAAATTGAATTGAGAGAGAGAGAGAGGGAGTATTTAGAAAAGGGGAAGTGGAGGTTTGGCAGCGAGAGAAAGAGGGGAGAGAGGGTAACTCCCTTCACAGACCACACAACCTCCTCCACCTGGCCTTGTGTTAGTGCAGGTGGCCACACACACACACACATACACACACACACACACACACACACACACACACACACACACACACAGAGTCTGGCTGTGTTTGCTCTGTATCAATAGGCTCTTTCAGGTCATGACGACCACCAGTCTGCATGGCTGGGGCTGTGTGTGTGTGTGTGTGTGAGTGTGTGTGTGTGTGTGTGTGTGTGAGAGAGAGACAGATAGAGAGAGAGAGAGAGAGAGAGAGAGAAAGAAAGAGAGAGAGAGACAGTGAGGTGTAGGGAAATTAGTAAAAGTATCAGTAACAAAGCCTGGATCTTACAGTGTGTGTGTGGTTTTGTGTGTGTGTGAGTGTGTGTGTAATTGGAGATATGTATACATATTCATACAAAATACTAAAAGATTTGTTGGTCTATGTCTTCTCTGTCCTCACCTTAGGCTCTGTATGGTTATACCTTGTTGTGTAAGGGTTTGTGTGTGTGTGTGTGTGTGTGTGTGTGCATGCCACTGTGTGTGTATACATGTCTGTGTTTACATGTGTGCGTCTATGTTTGCATATGTGCATGCTTTTGTGTTTTGAGCATGTTGGTGTGTATATATATATATGTATATATATATATCTATACGTATGCTTGCGTACATGTATGTTTGCATAAGTGTGTGTGTGTGTGTTCTTACGTGTGTGTGTGTGTGTGTGTGTGTTTACATGATACTGACAGAGCTCAGCGGAGCGTAGCGTCCTTTAGTTGAGTCTGATCCATTACGCAGCCTAATGGGTTTCAGTGCTGCAGCAGACTAAAGGATCACATCGCGCTGCGGGGGATTTGTTTGCAAGCATAGAAAACCCACCTGCCTGTAAACCTGCGGACCGACACGACCCGGCATTCAGCAGAAAGAAAGAAAGAAAGAAAGAAAGAAAGAAAGAAAAGACGGAGAAAAGGGTTAATTACGGTGTTATCTGTGCGCGGAGCGGCTGGACGAGGAGTTCGCTTCAAAGCTTCTGCACACAAAAAGACAGAAATGTGCCAAAATAAAGGAAACACCTGAGCAAATGAGGGAATCAAAGTCCAGCGACAACAATAAGGTTTCTCCTCTCCTTCCCTTGCATCTTTCTCCAAGACAACAACGGGGTTTTTTGGCTTTGGCAAACCAAAATGTCCAGACTATTGTTTTCACTTCTCTCTCCTTTTCTCTCTCCTCTTTTCTGCCTCTTTTCTCTTTTTGTTTTCTGCCTCTCCTCTTCCTCCTCCCTCTCTTTTCTTCTTATTTTCTCTCTCCTCTTCCTTCTCCCTCTTTTCTTGTTTTCTGCCTCTTTTCTTCTTATTTTCTGCTTCTCCTCTTTCTTCTCCCTCTCTTTTCATCTCATTTTCTGTCTCTCCTCTTCCTTCTTCCTCTCTTCTCTTCTCATTTTCTGCCTCTCCTCTTCCCTCTCTTTTCTTATTTTCTGCTTCTCCTCTTTCTTCTCCCTCTCTTCTCTTCTCATTTTCTGCCTCTCCTCTTCCCTCTCTTTTCTTATTTTCTGCCTCTCCTCTTCCTTCTCCCTCTCTTCTCTTCTCATTTTCTGCCTCTCTTCTTCCTTCTCCCTCTCTTTTCTTCGTTTTCTGTCTCTCCTTTCCCTTCTCCCTCTCTTTTCTTCTTACTCTCTGTCTCGTTCCTACATCTACCTCAGGGGTTTTGGCATTGGCATAATACAGGATTTCTCTCAAACCATTAACCAAACCCTGTTTCCTTTTCCGCTATCCTTCCTTCTCCTCTATCTTCCTCTAACTACTCCTGTGTCATCTTCCTTTCTCCAAGACAACATGGGTTTTTTTTGACATTGATAAATGAGGTTTCTTCCAAAATGTCCTCTTCCCTCTCCTCTCTTCCCTACATCTGCCTCCTCACCCCATCACCAGAGCAACAAGGGGTTTTGGGCATTGGCAAACTGACCTCTGGGACATGAGATGTTCTTCTTCTTCACTCATTCCCTCTCTTCTATACCTTACACCGTTCTCCTTCCATTCTTTCCTTTCTCCCTCCGAAGTGTTTTTGGCTTCGGCAAACTGATACGGGGTACGTGAGAGATTTCTGTCAATATGCCAAACTGTTAACCGAACCCTCTTTTCCCCCTTCCTCCATCCTTCCTTCTCCTCTGTCACCTACTCTTATGTCCAATGTATTCTGACATTGATAAACTAGTATGGAGAAGGAGAAGTTTCCTCCAAAATGTCCCCTTGCCTCTCCTCTATTCCCTACATCCGTCTCCTCACCCCATCACCAGAAAAGCAAGGGGGTTTTGGGCATTGGGAAACCGATATCAGGGGCATGAGATGTGTCTTCCAAAATGTAAAATCAGTAACTTCACTTTCTCTCCTCTTCACTCTTTCCCTCTCTTTGGGATAAATGAGAAATTTCTGTCAACATGCCAAAACTGTTGACCGAACCTTCTCTCCTCTTCCTCTATCCTTCCTTCTCCTCTATTCCCTACTATCTCTTCTCCCTACTTCAACAACAACAAATGCTTTTTTTTTTTTTGTATTGGTAAACTAGTACAAGGGACATGAGCTGTTTCTTCCAAAATGTCAGACCGTGGACTTATCTCCCTCCCTCTCTCCCTCCCTCTCCTCTACCTCTCTCCCTCCCTCTCTCCCTCCCTCTCTCCCTCCCTCTCCTCTACCCTCCTCCCTCCTTCCTCCAGGACAACAAGGGCTTTGGCATCGGTGAGCTGGTGTGGGGGAAGATCAAGGGTTTCTCCTGGTGGCCCGGCATCGTGGTGACGTGGCGCGCCACCGACAAGCGGCAGGCCACCCACGGCATGAGGTGGCTGCAGTGGTTTGGAGACGGGAAGTTCTCTGAGGTGAGGATGGAGGGAAGGAGCGAGGGAGGGAGGGAGGGAAAGGAGGGAGGAAGAAAGGGAGGGAAATAAAATAATGGTTGTACAATTTATAATTCTGACTCCTTTCTCTTTTTGTTTCATCCCTTCCTCCCCTCCTCTCCCCTCCTTTCCTCTCCTCCTCCTCTCCCCTCCCCTCCCCTCCTCTCCTCTCCCCTCCTCTCCTCTCCTCTCCTCTCCTCTCCTCTCCCCTCCCCTCCTCTCCTCTCCCCTCCTCTCCTCTCCTCTCCTCCCCTCTCCTTTCCTCTCCTCTCCCCTCCCCTCCTCTCCCCTCCTCTCCTCTCCTCTCCTCCCCTCTCCTTTCCTCTCCTCTCCCCTCCCCTCCTCTCCCCTCCTCTCCTCTCCTCTCCTCTCCCCTCCTCTCCTCTCCTCTCCTCCCCTCTCCTTTCCTCTCCTCTCCTCTCCTCTCCCCTCCTCTCCTCTCCTCTCCTCTCCTCTCCTCTCCTCTCCTCTCCTCTCCTCTCCTCTCCCCTCCTCTCCTCTCCTCTCCCCTCCTCTCCTCTCCTCTCCTCTCTCCAGGTTTCAGCAGACAAACTGGACTCCATCACGGCCTTCCCCAAGTTCTTCAGCCAGGCTTCCTACACCAAGCTGGCTTCGTACCGCAGGGCCATTTTCCAAGCGCTGGAGGTAAGCTTCAAGCCAGCCCTCAGTTTACCTGCGTTTCTATTTGCAGAGCGGAGTTTACCCCCCTTCTTACCCCGCGTTCACACTTTGAGTCGCTCTATCGACCGATTCTGGGCGGTGTGAGAGACTCTGATTGTATCTCTGTAGTGGTCTGCAGCTACTACTTTTATAAAGTTACATTGTTTTGGTGCGGTAACATAGCTAGCTGACAAGCGCTGATTAGGTATCATTAATCAAAAATAAAGAGAAAACACTCTTAAATCTTACCATCGACACCAACGATGGATGCAACTGTTCCCCAAGCATCCTTTTTGAGACTTTTATTCCTGTTGGCTTTCAAGTAAATGAGAACTGGGAAGTTTTGCATGGCTGTAAATCAATTTCTCATCCATTTTGCACTTGCCAGGCAGAATTATTGTTCACGTTCAACAAAATCACATCGGTAGGGAAACAAGGAAGTGCAGAAATCTGATTGGTTTGGCGCCCGATGACAACCGACAAGCTCCACACACACACAGCCGAGTTTCTCTGATGGCTCTGCTCTGTAGGAAATGAATGGATTTGTTGATCATGTTGCTTGCAGTGTGGATGCACAGTTAAAGTAACGTGAAACTGATGTAAGCTGACAGAAGATTGGGTCTTTCTGAAAGCGTAATTGTTTTTTAATTTGTCTGCCTTATCATGATCCGGAGTTCAGAGTTCACCCACCTTTTTATTTACCACATGATTGAAAGGTACAGAGATAAAGGTGTGTATCATGAAGTGTGTGATACCGCATCCTTGTGTAATAGGTTACT
>NC_136010.1:4678132-4753736 GCF_048128805.1 Centroberyx gerrardi
CACACTCACACACAGACACACAGTCAAGTGGAACAGACGTTTATTGTTATGTATGTGTAAATTCTTTATTTTTCATTGTTTTACATATTTTGGTAGTACTGTTCATAGATTTAAGTTTTAGTTATATAAACATTTCCAGTCTCACTGGTTGAGTTAAACCTCAGTGGGCGGAGCCAAAGAACCACAGTTTTTCTGGTTAAGTAACATTAGACTGAAGCCCAGTGAAAAAGAGGAAGCTAATACTATGAAGCCTAGCGCTCTGCTGCTAACTACTTTTTAGCATAAATATGAAACTAACGGAGATAGAGACTTGATTCCAAATCTAAGCTACGTTTGCAGAAATCAATTATCTTAAAATTAAAGTGATAGGAATGATGAGTAACAGTAAGTTGGAGAATTGTTCAGTATTATCAGAGGGTTTGCGCTCTCTGAGTTCCTTCTAGTTTGATTAGAAATCAACAAAACGGAGCGGACGTCTTGACTGCAGTGTAATGTGATTAGATGTGAAGCAGCGGGCTGGTGGCCAATCAGAATTGAGTATTCAACAAAGCTGTGTAATAGGCCTAAATATCGATACAGTCAGTTGTCCTAGATGTTGATGCGTTGTTTGGTTGTTGGTGTTGTAAACAAAGACTCTAATTTAATGTGATTATTGGATTCACACACACGGACGTTTTCTACTGGTCCACTTTGTATGTCGCTGTAGCTATGGCTGTGAGTTGATTTCTGTGTGTGTGTGTGTGTGTGTGTGTGTGTCCAGAGAGTAACCCGCTGAACCACCAGGTCCTAGACGTGTCCCTGCCGGAGTATTTCCCCAGCGCTAAGAGACCCAGAGTCAGCCTCTGTAAGAGCAAGGCCGCCCCCGAGGAGACCTACAGCAGAGGTACGGGTCAAAGGTCAAACACACTGTACACACCACATACAGTATTCATTTCCAAAATATGGTATCTGGAAATATGGAATTGTGGTGTGTATTCTATCTTCTGTATTTAGTGACATTTGACGAGTTTTCTTCTATAAAGCTATACGCCTGTTTTGGGAAAATTACCACGGGTTCATCATTCAATATCTGGAATATATATAAAGATCCAGTCTGTAAAAGTGATATTATTTCATCAACTGTGGACTTGTGTAATCTACCATCATTTAATCAATTACCATCATTTGTCTTCATTTTATCATTTTATCAATCATTTTCTAAGAGTGTAAGTGCGTTTTCAAATGGTGAAAATTCTATTATTTAAGTATTTAAGTGATTATTTAAGTACTTTTTTTCATCATTCAGTGGGTTTACATTTCTCACTAATATTCTGATATTCAAGTATTCTGATTATGAGTTGTTGCACAGCACATTTCTACATGATATCCCAATTATTAGAAACTTCAAAATGCATATGCTGATATCAGCGGGGATATTAAGGCATTATTTCCCCTGCTTTCTGTGTGTTCCTGAACACATCTCTGCAGTAAAAACAGTGAAGGGCAAAGGTCAAACCCCACAATAGCAGGGGTCAGAGGTCGGGTCAACACACTTGTCACTGGAAATGTTGGGGATGTTGTTCCTGGTGTTTGGCAGTAAAATGAACTTAAAGGGTAACTTGTCTTTAATAGCTGTTTTGAAGTTTAGATTAGTTTGAAAGTTTGGTTTACTTTAGTTTAAAGTGAACTGTAGTGCAGTAATGGTTGTTTTAGTTGCACATGAAAAAATAAAACACTGAATAAGATTTAAAACATTACAAGTTGTGCAGGATAAAGTTTTTTTTGGTGTTTTTTTGACATACTCTCTCCTTTTCTCTCAGAACAAATGGTGAATGAAGTTCTGAAGAATAAAAGAAGTATAGAAGGTAATGACTCACTTTCAGATTGTGTGTGTGTGTGTGTGTGTGTGTGTGTGTGTGTGTGTGTGTGTGTGTTCACATATCTTTCTCCTACATAATTGGGAGTTGATTCAGAGTTAGTAGATATCTTTCTGATAATTCGAAGTTGATTCAGAGCTCATGTATGTGTGTGTGTGTGTGTGTGTGTGTGTGTGTGTGTTGACGTCTGTGATAATTGGAAGTTGATTCAGAGCCTGTGTGTGTGTGTGTGATAAATGTAGTGCGAGTGCCATTTAAAATACATCATTGATAACCTCACACAACAGCTAGCATTTGTATGTGTGTGTGTGTGTGTTTGTTTGTGTGTGTGATTAATGTCCTATTTGTGATTTATTAACTGTCGTTTCATTTTAAACTGTTGATTGACCTGTGTGTGTGTGTGTGTGTGTGTGTGTGTGTGTGTGTGTGTGTGTCTTGGCAGAGTTCTGTCTCTCCTGTGGAAAGATGAGAGCAGCAACCTTCCACCCGCTGTTTGAAGGAGGCTTGTGCCAAGCTTGCAAGGTAGAGCGACAAGAAAACTTCTCAACTGTGGATTTGGATGTTTATTTTCCATTATCACTGGTCTGAGGCAGGAAACCATTTCTAATTAAACAGTGTGAATCTTTTTCCTTGGATTTTCCGTTGCTGCAGTTTGAGTTTCTCTTCTCTTTGTCTGTTCACGCTCACGCTAACTACCCAGTTCTTCTTCTTCTTTTTATTCCAAACAAACCGGAAACGTAAAACGCATCACTTCCTGTGCGGCAGAAGATTTAAGCTACCAGACACCGGCTGTTCAGAACAGACAGTGGAAAAGAGTTCATCAATTTATTACATTTATTTGAAAATATAGCAGATTATTACTTTAAATATGAGGTAAAATGAAATAAAGTTTTCACCTACATTTTAAAACCATTTTAGTAGAGGATAGTAGCAAAAACTGGATATAGGTTGAATCACTATTGTGTTATATCAATCGGTGATAGAGAGTACCAAAATGGACATTTATTGAGCTGACAGTGTCACAGATTATTACTTAAAGTGGAAATATAATTGTTTTTTTGGTAGTTGTTTGCCTTATGGAGATCATCAGTGGAGAACGGGAGGCAAACAGCAGCCAGACAGAGCTGGAAAGGAGTTTTAGCTCACAGGATAGCAGGAGTCGGTGGTTAGATGACTGGACTTAACCAAAGCCAGCGGGGAAAAGAAGTTTATCAGCAGAAACTTAAGTCAGGAGCTCCGGTAGCGGTCTGCCTGGAGTTTCCTGGAACGATGGAACAGATCATGTCCTGTTTGGCGACGCCCTGCATCACAACAGAGATATTAAACCAACAACCGGCCCGCTGGCTCTCTGCCGAGCCGGTGTCGATTTATACGCCTGGAATTCACCCACGCATGATGACAAAAAAACATTGGCCATGGACGTTGTATTATATGAAATGCTGTGCAATAGTCTGAAATGATATAATGTAATATGACATGTCAAGTCAAGTCATATAGCACTTTAAAACACAAAACCAGCGTGTATTAAAGTGTTTTACAAAATACTGCGGTTACAAAACGGAGAAAAGGAGGAAGGAACAGAAACAGCAAAGTTAAGACATAAGGGAACTAACTTTGTGTGGTTAAAAGTATGAAGTAAAAGCAATAGAGCATAAAAGAACATGTCAGACACAGTGAAACGTAATAAATATAAAATAAAAATAGAAATAATAGTTTTAAGACGTAAAGATTTCCATCGATTTGGCTGATCTGATCTGCCTTGGTGCAGCCAGACGTGCGTGAACGTTTGTAAATTGGTTCTTGTTTTCCTCTGTGTGTGTGTGTGCGTGTGTGTGTGTGTTCGTGTGTGTGTGTGTGTGTCCAGGACGTGTACCTGGAGATCTCCTACATGTACGATGACGATGGCTACCAGTCCTACTGCACCGTGTGCTGCGGAGGCCGAGAGGTTCTGCTCTGCGGCAACGCCAACTGCTGCAGGTCAGGCACACACACACACACACACACACACACACACACTATGCATCTATCCCTTTCCCTCCATCCATTTACATATCTCCTTCTCAAGGTGTTTCTGTGCATCTAAGACTGGAGAGACACTAGAATAAAATCCTAACTGACACATAACAGCAGATTTTTTTCTGTCTCTCTGCTCACACTAAGTGATTTAGCGGGACGGGTATCACACACTCAATGCTACACCTGAGATTATCCTGATGACTCCTCTAATCTCACAGGAACTGCGTGACACAGCATAAAGCAATATGTATTAATATGCATTATTATGCACTGAAAAAGACAGCAAGAGACTGTCAACATGATCTGCACACTTCCCATTAGAGCTAGAGGTGAGGTGGCTTCATCGGAAAAAAGACAAAAAAAAAGGTAAAGAAAAAAGGTTAGGCTAGTAACTTACAGCCTTAAATCGGTATGCATTATTATCATTAATATAACTTCCACCCCACCTCACTGTAAACTTGGCTCTCATACTTCACGTTATACTTTTACTATACATTATATTTTTACTGTTTTTTTAAGACAATTAGCCGACATTTGAGGACCCGTCTAGACGTCGGGTCTCATAATATCAAACATGTCTGATATGATGTGGTCAAGATCTGTCAAACTGCAGATCATCGGTCCTGACCAAGGACCCATAGCTCTCCATCTATCTATCTATATATCTATCTATCTATCTATCTATCTATCCATCTACCATCTGTCTCCATCCCTCCGTTCACCGCTCTGCCGTCTCTCTCCAGGTGTTTCTGTGTGGACTGTCTGGACATCCTGGTCGGTCCCGGAGCGTCGAACAGCGCTCGTCACCTGGACCCGTGGCGCTGCTACATGTGCCAGCCGCTGCTGCAGTACGGCGTCCTGAAGCGCCGGCACGACTGGAGCCTCAAGCTGCAGGAGTTCTTCGTCAACGACAACGGGCAGGAGTTTGTGAGTCCGCCCTGATAACGTTTTAGTTTTTTTTTTGTTTTTTTTTAAGCATTTCAGATAAGACAAAAGTAAACTTTAATGATCTCTATGGGTAAAAGTGGGAATTTAGTTAGAATTTATTTACCAGTAATGAGAGAGAGAGAAACACAATATAATGAGAATATGGCGAGTATTTAAACGCAAATGATCGCAAAAGTACAAATGTATGAATGAAAGTATGAAAAACAATAAAATGCAGAATTGTCAGGCTGTATAAACTAATAGCAGTAGAACATGCTGACGCAAAGAAAAAAGAGGCAAATGATAAAAAAATATGTACAAAAATGAAAAAATATATCAAGATTGTGAAATATATTCAGTATGAGAGAAGTAGAGGAAATTATAATTTTTTTTTTTAAATATAAGGAATATGCAATATATAACACATTAGAAGGATATGAGAGTATGAAGGAAACAGTATGTGTTTTCCTTTCAGGCCAGCAATCATTTTGTAAGAGTGTCAGTTTTTTAAATGATAATAACCATAATAATAAACTTTAGTTATAAAGCGGAGTATAAAACAGAGTTACAGAGTGCTTTACAGAAGAAATGATAAAACAGGTACAATGCTTAAGAAGGGAAGTAAAAGAATAAAATAAATACTACAGACATTCAAAAGGCATAGAAGAAGAGTAACAGAAAGCAGAAATAAAAACATCAAACGGTTAATCGTGTGTGTAAAAGTGCTGTAAGTCACCTGTAGTTTTCAGTTTGGCCTGTGGGACGACCTGGAGCCTGATGACCTGAGGCAGCGGTTTGGCTCGTAGGGAATTCAGATCTATTCTAAATTTCACGGGAAGCCGGTGCATGATGGATGCGGCGCGGTGGGCGATGTGTTCGCTCCGCCTGGATCTGGTTGAGAGTGTTGCAGCTGCGTTCTGCACCAGCTGCAGACGGCAGAGAGAGCTCCGGCTCAGACAGGAGTCCAGGGAATTACAATAGTCTGAGATAAAAGCATGAATCACCTCCTCAAGATCTGCAAGTGATAAAAAAATGACCTTATTTTAGAGATGGAGGAGGCAAGCCTGAGCAACTTTCTTGAAGCGTAGATCTGGATCGAAAAGAACACACAGATTTCTTTTGCCATATATTGTTAAATAGGTGCACAATATGACCGGGGATGTGATCTAAAAGGGTTAAAAAGGCATTTTTCATTTCATCTCGACTTTAAGGAAATGCAGCAGGTTTACATCAACTATTAGCTAAAAAAGCAAAACAAAAGATGGAAGGTGAGGGAGAGACGCAGACTTTCAGCAGCTGGAAGTTTTCCCATTACTTTGAATTGATCTCAGTCAAGGATGTAAAGAACATTCTGGTCCGTTGTGAACTTTGTGTGAGCAGCAAAACGCTTTCCACAGAGAAAAACACGACATCCAGTTTATCAAAGCATCCGATACGCAACACAGCGATGTGAAACTCAGGGAGAAACAAGGAGCCGCTGCTGCCAACGAAGCGCAAAGTAATAGAACGAGGAATGGAACTAATTACTCCTCCTGTTGAGGAATTAGTCAAGTAATGTGACTACTTTTTAAAATGAGTAATAAGTAGTAAGAGTAATTGATGACATTTTCTGAGTAACTTGCCCAAAACTACTCATGAGACAGTACGTCAGATCAGAAGGTTGCGTTTTCAGATCACGTCGAGGTCAAACCACTATTATTTTGGGGAAATCATGCTAAGAATTCCCGTTAATTTCTAGGTGAGTTTCACAAGATTGTACGTTCTTGATTAAAAGTGCGTGGGCAGCGACCAAAGGAGTTTTGGCCAGTCTGCAAGGAGTAAATTCTTCTTTTGGTAATCAGCTGTCCAGTAATGAAAATGCATTACTGTAATGGAAGGTGCGCTCTCTGTTCTGCCTTCACGGAAAAAGCTGCCAAAAGATAATCTGTCGTTTAGGAATGCTAAACGCGTAAAATGTAAAGTGTCATCATCTCCCTGCGTCTTCCTGCCTCTGTCCTCCAGGAGAAGCCAAAGATTTACCCAGCAGTCCCTGCAGAACAGAGACGACCAATCAGAGTCCTCTCCCTGTTTGACGGCATCGCCACCGGTGAGTATCTGTGTGTGTTTGTGTGTGTATGTGTGTGTGTGTGAGGGTGAGGGAGAGAGAGAGATAGAGACAGATAGAGAGAGAGTGTTTGAACTTGCACGCATAGTAACTACGTTTTTGATTGGATGATTTGATATCATTTCATGGTAGAATTGCAGTCATTTGATGGTTCATTTATCTGAAACACAACAATTCATCTTACTTACTGTGTGTGTGTGTGTGTGTGTGTGTGTGTGTGTGTGTGTGTGTCTGTTTTTTTTTGTGCATGTGTACCTGTATATATGTGTGTGTGTACCCATCTGTAGGTGTGTGTATGTATCTGTGCATCTGTTGGTGTGTTTGGTTTTTGATGTGTGTCCATGCATCTGTATCTGTGTTTTTATTTGTGTGTGTGTGTGTGTGTGTGTGTGTGTGTGTGTGTTTCCACTCCCAGGCTACCTGGTGTTAAGGGACCTGGGGTTCAAGGTGGACCAGTACGTGGCGTCGGAGGTGTGTGAGGACTCCATCTCAGTGGGCGTGGTCAGACATGAAGGAAAGATCCAGTACGTCCACGACGTCCGGAACATCACCAAGAAAAACGTAAGGAGGGAGGGAAGGAAGGGAGGGAGGGAGGGAAGGAATGGAGGGAAGGAAGGGATGGAGGGAAGGAAGGGAGGGAGGGAGGGAAGGAAGGGAGGGAGGGAGGGAAGGAAGGGAGGGAAGGAAGGGATGGAGGGAAGGAAGGGAGGGAGGGAGGGAAGGAAGGGAGGGAGGGAGGGAGGGAAGGAAGGGATGGAGGGAAGGAAGGGAGGGAGGGAGGGAAGGAAGGGAGGGAGGGAGGGAGGGAGGGGAGGGAAGGAAAACATTATTTTGGGGGGAAAAAATTAGTTTAATTCCAAAGTCAGATATCCCCCATTTGAAAACTGCCACACCAACTGTGACAAAATCATTATTGGACTGAAATAAGTAAAACTCACTATTGAATATTATTAAACCTGCAATAAGTGATATTAGACATTATTATTATATTATATATTAGACAGATATTAGAAAGTCTCGTAATGGCGGAATCGATGAAGCGAGTGAGTAAACTTGTTAAACCAGTAAACTTGTTAAACTAGTAAACGTGTTAAACTAGTAAACTTGTTAAACTAGTAAACGTGTTAAACTAGTAAACTTGTTAAACTAGTAAACTTGTTAAACTAGTAAACGTGTTAAACTAGTGAACTTGCTACCTGCCTCTTCACATGTCATTGTGGGACATGTGACCTTCAGCGGGAGAAAAATCTGTCAAAGCGAGACTGGTAACCTGCGACACTTCTCCGTAGATACGGTTAGCTTAGCTGTTAGCCTTTATGCACGGTTCTTTGCTAGGTTTGTCCTTAGTAGGCCTCCGTAGTGCAGTGGCTTTGCTGTGTGTTATTTACAAATGTGTTGACGTTTCTGTCGCCCTCTAGTGGTCAGGAAATCTAGCTTATTGCAGCTTTAAACTCCCTCAACAACATTACAGGAGCATAAACCCCCATAATGCTCCAGTGGATCTACTCAGAGGCCAGAGGTGTGGTGGAATTCCTCACACACAGGCCGCCACAGCGTAATTACCTGCCACTGGTGTAAAATATCACATGATTGGTTGATTGCCTCTGTTTATACCTGCATGCATCTCTTTAATCTTCATTTCTTCCCATAACACACTGAAGACGGCACCAGACGAAACATTTGTGCATGATGTTTCTTCTGCATTCATAAAAAAATACAAAAAAATAGCATGATGAGAACATAAAAGGTTTGGAAAAGCTACTTCTTTTTTTCTGTTTTTTACGCATCTAACAAAGCAAGGCTGAGCGCAGAATTTAGTCAAGGAAAGGCTGTGTGTGTGTGTGTGTGTGTGTGTGTGTGTGTGTGTGTGTGTGCGTGTGTGTGTGTGTGTGTGTGTGTGTGTCTTTCTGATATCATAGTGGACCACCACAAACAAATCTACGTGTGGGAGACTCTGTGAGTGATCTGCTCCCATTGAAAGCTGTTCAGGTGTGTGGGTACATAAATCAAGCGCGCCACAAGTACTTCAGCTGGTTGTCACAGGTTGAGTCAGCAGACAGGCAGCAGGGAAGCCTCTCTTTGTTTGTCTCTCTCCTTTCATCTCCATCTCTCTCTGTATATCTCCCTCTATCAACTCCGAGTTTACATTTATCATCCGTGTTACAGGCGTCGCAGACACGCACACACACACACACACACACACCCTCTCCATTAGACAGATAGGCTCTCAGGCCTGGTGCCATTGAGTCTGAAGGACTGTAAGCAGAGTGCAAACATTTACATTGAGGTCACATGATAATGGAGAGTTACACTGAAAACAAAAAAGTTCAAAATGATTGATAGTACAAAGTGAAAACAAATGATGGGACTTTTTTGAAGGATAGAAGGTAACTGAAGTCCTTGTTCGACAAAACAATTACATTTTCACAGACTGCTTCTCGTGTATTTTAGAGATATGGAATGACGAATAGAATAGAATAGAACAGAAAACATTAATGTTCTTGTCAAGGCAATTTGTTTTGCAGCTTCAAAACAGTTACAGCAGACGACACTTATTTCAACATTCAGCACACACTCATATCACATGGTACAAGTGGAATCACCTATTAAAATAAAATGCATACTGTGCAGTAATGATGCAGTTTCAGAGTTTCTGTGTGTTAAGTTATACTAGGTTTTGTTCAGCTCCTGCCCAAACTTGAAAACGGCCTGGTTAACTTCAAAGGACGCACAGGACAACTCACTCTTCTTTTCCTCTTTTTATTTTCAATCCACTTCCACTTTGCTATGAATACTTTGTTACAGTCCAGTTTTGCTTTTAGTAAAAGTAATAAGAGCACTTAGTAGAGTTATTGACATTGGCAGTAAAGTTAGTCAGGTTGATAACCTTTAAAGAAAACAAAGGGAAAATGTACAAAAAATGCCATTACTTTCAAAACAAAGATATCCGCTCTTTAAATTAGACATTTTCTTATTTACCTATTCCCTTGAAACATATAGTTACAGTATCTCCATTTAATTATACTTAATCAAAAATTAAAAAAAACGTAATTCTGTAAACTGTCTGCAGCATTGTGCTTAAACAATACACATCACTCATAACCAAGGTAAGTCAACTCATAACAGAGCTGCAAAGTACAACCATAAATCAAGCGAGCCAGACTGATACGTATGCTGCTAAACATTACCGATTATCATTTAATATTACATTAACTTAAATTACTAACATACCAGGCATTTCCAACATCAATACCAAAACCAACATCACTTAAGCCGCTCTTCCACCGCATGGTACCGGCTCAACTCGAAAATGCATCGAGTCTCTTCAGACTACGAGGCGGACGGTCCTGGTCCCAAATCTCCGAAAACGTTGCAGCAGATTTACAAACAGGCGTTATTTGGATAAACTGACCGCATATTGGGAATCTACATGGTTACTTTCTCGCCTGAAAAAAATATTAAAACTTAATAAAGTGACATATTAATAGTCGTAGAGCCAAAATTACAACAGCTTTTAGCCTGCTTTAAAATTCCCGCTATCGCTGCCGGCAATGATGACGATTCTCTCTGACCAATCAGTAGTCTGCAGTGTTTTCACGTCACCTTTTGGTATCGCCTCAGCTAGCTTGAACCTCCTTGGCTTGAAACCTCGACGGAGGTGCTACCAAAAAAAGTACCAGGTACCAGGTGATATGGTACCTGGTACCTGGTACTTGCCCAATGGAAAACCAAAAAAGGCGAGTAGAGTTGAGTCGAGTTGAGCCGGTACCATGCGGTGGAAAAGCGGCATTAATGAGCCGGCTTTTCGCGATTTGTTTTTTGTCCTCTTCAGCGGTGCGCCGATGTAATAGCTCCGCCGGAAATGGAAACTGAAAGTGAAACTTAAGTTCCGGTCGGCATCGTTTTCTTGCGCTATCTGAGTTTTAACTCAACACTGTGCTTTGTTGTCAACAACCTGCACATATCAAGATAAAGTACATGCTATAAAGTACATACAATATAACATGTACATGTCTGGATAAAGTGCATGCTGTGAAGTGCACACCCCATAATTTGGCATTATATTTAATTGCAGAATAGTTCAAAACATCATGAGTTAAATCATTTAAAAGTAGTAATGATCAAAATAAAAAAAAACTTTGATGCTGCTTGCATTGCTTTTTTTTGTGTGACTAGTTTCAGTTCATGTTTTTTTCCCCTCAAAATAGAAATATTGCATTTTGGAAATGAACTCTGTGGCAATCTGTACACTTGGTTGCACACCATCACACAGAAACGCACTGATGTATAAATATACATAACATAATCGACACATTCACACCAGGGTCAAAATAGTATTTGCAAATAATTCTTAGTGTTTGTTTTACCCTACTTGCAGCACCAGAGGGGTGGAGTTTGCCACATATCACCATTCAGATAGTGTCAGATAATTTGTGTCTTCTCACAGTAAAGTGGACTTCATTAACTCCCAAACAGGCTGAACTTTCTGTCGCTCGTTGTATGTGGCATACGATGTGGCAAACTCCACCCACCTGGGACTCCAGGCAGGTTAAAACAAATGCTCAGAAGTATTTGCACCGCAGATACTGTGTGACTTGGGTATGGCACGCTGGAACAAACAAACACACATACACACACGCTTGGACACACACATACGCTTGGTGACATGGACAGACATACAAACACGCGCGCGCACACACACACACACACACACACACACACACACAGTCATTTGAAGTTTTACTTGTGCTTCTAGACTGTGTTTTATTGTAATAAGCCATTCCTTTAAGCTTTCAAGTCAATGCATATTACACACACAAAAACCATCTATCCCATTCATAGATTCTCTCTCTCTCTCTCTCTCCCTCCCTCTCTCTCTCTTTCATCTCTTTACTCTCTGTCTGCCAAACTTAAACACACGACTCTCTCTTTCTGTCTTTCCCGCTTTCTCTCTTAACACATGCACAGCTCTCTGACACACACACACTCACACACACACACACCTCTTATTCTCTCTCATATTCGCACACACACATTCTCTCACACAGACACACAACTCTCATTCTCTCTCTTACACACAACTCTCTCTCTCTCTCTCTCTCTCTCTCTCTCTCTCTCTCACACACACACACACACACACTAAGCAGAGGCCGGCAGCTGCAGTGACGTGGTTCGGGCCAGAGGACAAAGAGCAGCTTCAGCCTCAGTAAATCCCCCCGAAAACCCTTTCACTTGTTAGTCACGCCGTGTTTGTGTGTGTGTGTGTGTGTGTGTGTGTGTGTGTGTGTGTGAGAGAGAGAGAGAGTGTTTAGGGGTTCACGCCCCTCCTTTCTTTTAGCTGTTATGTAAGAGATTAAGAGTAGCCCACCTCCACCCCTTTTTCTCTTTCTCTCTCTTTCTCCCTTTCTTTCTTTCTTTCTTTCTTTTTATCTCTCTCTCTCTGGTCATTGTCTTGAGTGAAAGGACTCTTATGTATGGGGAGAGGAAGAGGAGGGGTTTGGGTGTGTGTGTGTGTGTGTGAGAGAGAGAGAGAGAGAGAAAGGGTGAAAGAGGCCAAAGGAAGAGCAGATGTGAGCAGATGTTGGAGGGAAATTTTAGAGCAGACTGGTGAATCTGTGGTCTGGTTGGTTAAACTAGGAGTTGTGAGTGTGTTGTTGGGTTCAATGAATGAATGGATGGATGGATGAATGGATGGATGGATGAAGGAGCAAATGACTGAATGAATTGGTGAGTGTGCTTCTTAAAGTGGCACTCCGTGACTTCCTTGTTTTTCTAATTTGGTCTCCATCTCTGTTGCTAAGCGCTCATTGCCGTGGTGTTTCTGCACTGCACTTCCCACAGAGCACCTGTCAATCAAACAGTGTGGGAGCTTGGATTTTCTGCTGATGCAGTTTGAGTTTCTCTTCTCTTTGTCTGTTCAGCCATGGTGGCTATCGCTGCTCAGGCCTTGTGTCTCTGAGTCTGGGCATCAAACCTTTATTTGTTACCTTACGTTTGGGCCTCAAACTGAAAAAGGTTTAGCAGTCCCTGATATAGAGGAATCCCAACACCTGCCACCTGGTGGAGGCTTTCATTCAAACCACCTCACAGCACCATGAGTGCATACATTTTGATATGGGAATTGAACCCAGAACAGAAGCAGAGTTAGTGCTTTGCTCTGACTACCAGCCTGTCTGCAGGTCCTGAAACAGTCTTAAGATGGCTTGAATTTGATTTCCGATATGTTCAAGGCCTTAAACGTGCTTGGATACTGTTAAAATGGACTTTAAATCTTCAGTCGTGCAAGCCCAGTCATGCAAGCCCATACTGTGATAGAGCAAAAGTTTTGTATTTCATTTCCATGTTCATTTCAGTGGTGAAATTGGTTAAAATTTGTTCTAAGTGCCTTTAAAAAGGTCTTAAAAAGTCTTAGATTTGCCTTGCCTACATGATGTCACCCTGTCTATCCACTGAGCAACACAGGATCACCTGATGAACTACCTCTAAAAAGTAAAGGGTTTCTTTCCAAAATGCTATTTATATAATTGGGAAAACAATTACCCTGATGTTCTGATCAATATTTGAAAAGAACTCGATGATTATATTCACTAAAATGTCACTATTCTGTAAGTAAAGGTGTCCAGACAGGTGAAAACTTCATGATAATTAGCGATAACATTACACAGTGAGTTTTACTTTCATGCCATCATCATTTTGTCAGAGAAAATGCCACTTTATTCCTGCGGTGGCTCTCCTGTGTAGTCCTGTCACTCCCTCAGTCTGACAGTAGGCGGTGCTGTTGTCTCCTCAGATTGAAGAGTGGGGGCCGTTTGACCTGGTGATTGGTGGAAGCCCCTGCAACGACCTGTCAATCGTCAACCCGGCCAGGAAGGGCCTCTACGGTGGGTAGAGTCCTATGGGATTCATCATATATATACTGTGTCTTTATCTATTTTTTATTTGTCATCATATAAGTGCAGGGTGAAGTTAGACCGCTGTTTCAGTTTGCCGATATGATGAAAGTGCATTAAAACAGTCTGTAAAAACCTACAATGACATTTTATTTTCTTTACACATTTCATTTATGTTTTTGTAAATTAAATTCTTCATTTAAAGGCCTAATGTATCCCAGGGGTTTCCTGCCATTGATGGGTCAACCAGCCTTAAAAACCTGCTAACCCTAACAAAATTAGGGAATACAGTGAATACTTTTAATTTTTTGGAATGAAAATGGTTCTACCTGTTGAAGGTCTGAGGACCGAAATGTTGTAACCTTTAAATATAAAGACTGCAAGTGCAGGACTTCTTGTTCTGTAGCCTCAGATTGGCTTGGAAATGGTCAAATTTAAAGAGACTGAGTATTGTCACTAAATATTGGCTATTGGTGACTTTAGTCTAAAAATATCAGTATTGTATCGCCCTTCAAAAACCCCCAAATCAGTCAGGTAGATTTTTAAATTCCATGAAGTTCACAGTTTGATATCTCTCATTTTGTAGATTTTGCTTTCTTTCACTTCTTATCATTGAAGCAGGGTGGTGATACTTTCCTAGACCCTAATCATGTTTTGTCACCTCCCCCATCCTCCCTCTCTGTCTCTCTCTGTCTCTCTCTCTCTCTAGAAGGAACAGGTCGGTTGTTCTTTGAGTTTTACCGCCTGCTGAGCGAGGCCAAGCCTAAAGAAGGAGAGGACCGGCCGTTCTTCTGGATGTTCGAGAACGTGGTCGCCATGGGCGTCAACGACAAGAGAGACATCTCACGGTTCCTGGAGGTTAGTCACAGCTGCGAGAATGAAAATGGAAGAAGTTAGGAGTTAAATACATGATAATTGTTTTGGCCTATATTTGTGTGTATTTACGTCAATGTGCGTCTTTGTCTGTGTGTGTATTGCAGTGTAACCCGGTGATGATCGATGCTATCGAGGTGTCTGCTGCCCATCGGGCTCGGTACTTCTGGGGGAACCTGCCGGGCATGAACAGGTAGGAATCACCTCAACTGCCTGTCCGCTCACAAGAGAAGAACACTAGTACCGTAATTCCTCTAATATTGGCCCGGGCCTTTATTTACCTCAACTGCAGAGGGTACCAGGCCTTTATTGGAAGCAGGCTTATATTAGAGACAGGCCTTTATTTCTAATTCCCTCTGTTCGATAAGTATATTTGCTCATATTTTAGTACGAAGCCTCCTTGTTTTCTGATCTGCTTCTGTTACGGTACGTTAGGTAGACGTTTTTTTGTTACTGCAATGCATTACGATAATTACGGTAATCAACGACGGTACGCTCCAGAGACTTCTGCCGGCCGAGCCGTCTTGTGGCACTTGTACGTTACTACAGACTACAGTTACAAACAGGCACCAGGAGTTTACCGGTATCCACCGTTGTTTGCATGTAAGCTGAAGCTAACTGAACCTGGGCGCCGATGTGTTCCAGGAGTGCGGTGGAGAGGACAGCGGCGGAGAGAGGAGACGGACACGGTCCAGCCATATACTAGGTTTTGACCTAGTCTTGTTTCCTTTGTTTTTTCCCCCGGCCTGTATTTGAGGCCGGCCTTTATTTGTTCGTGTCGACCACGGCCCCGGCCATTATCGGAGACCCAGCTTTTAATTGACTACCGGCCACTATTAGAGGATTTACGGTATTTTCTGTCATGTTCCAATAGAGCAGTGATTCTCAACGTTTTTCATATCAAGGACCCTTAATTTAGTCCACATTAGAGCCACAGACCCCCATTTGATGAGATTTTGTCTCTTGGACCCAAATCAGAGAATATTTTTATTGTTAGATGTGATAGTCATTCTTCTACATTCTCTAATTGTGTTAAATTCTTGTAAATGAAATCATGGTGAAGTTTTAATAATTCATCAATTTGCTGGGGACCCCCTGGAACCCCCACAAGGACCCCTGGTGGGGGTAGTTGCCCTGGACTACCAGGGCAACTACGGCAACGTCGAGTTTACGGCTTTACAGAGATGCTTTACGGCAACTTCACAGAATCATACTGGCTGTTATCAAGAGCTGGTACCGGCTCTTGTCCTCCTCCTTCCTCTTCAAACAAATGCAGCGATGCCAAGGAGGGGGGACGATTGATTCATTAATTGATGATTTATACTAAAAGTGATATTTACTGTTCTCCCCTCTGTTGCAGGCCTCTGTGTGCCTCTGGGATGGACAAGCTGGAGCTGCAGGACTGCTTGGAGCATGGGAGAGTTGCTAAGGTCTGATATCTAGCTTTATAGAAGGAGACTGTGGTTGTACTGGGCAGCTGACAGGTGTGGATGTGTGTGACTGTGTATGCATTGATGATGAAAAGGAGCATGAGCACTCAAATCAGGTTTAAAAAGAATGTCAATATTTTAAAGATTATGAGCAGCATTTTTTAAGTTAGTCTTACTTATCACTAGCCAAGATTCAGAATATCTGAAATGTTTCTTTTTGTTTTGGTGAAATTTACATTAGACTCCCGTAAGCTCAAGTCAATGATAAATAAAGCTATTTTTTGTGGTTGCAGTTGTTTGACAGTATATTTCTTTCTCTCTGTCTGTGTGTGTGTGTGTGTGTGTGTGTATCCTGTATAGTTTGGGAAGGTGCGTACCATCACTACTCGGTCCAACTCCATCAAACAGGGGAAGGACCAGCACTTCCCTGTCATGATGAACGGGAAGGAGGACATTCTGTGGTGCACTGAGCTGGAGAGGTGAGGAAGACACACACACACACACACACACACACACACACACACATACACATATATACTGTATATATATAAAGAGAGAGCACACACAAACACATGCAACTGGTGCAGCTTTAAAGTGATTCTGATTGTGGTTGTAATGATGATGTGTGTTTGTTCCCCTGCAGGATCTTTGGCTTCCCTGTCCACTACACAGACGTGTCCAACATGGGTCGCGGTGCCAGACAGAAACTCCTGGGCCGGTCCTGGAGCGTCCCGGTTAT
Organism: Centroberyx gerrardi; assembly: GCF_048128805.1. Classification (NCBI taxonomy): domain Eukaryota; kingdom Metazoa; phylum Chordata; class Actinopteri; order Beryciformes; family Berycidae; genus Centroberyx; species Centroberyx gerrardi. The sequence continues at coordinate 4,694,968 of NC_136010.1, forward strand.
CAGACATCTGTTCGCACCGCTCAAAGACTACTACGCCTGCGAATAGACACCACCCAACACCAGCAAATAGACACCACCGACTGCTTGTGAATACACACCAACGTTATTGTGATATTGGGTCCAAGTGACACGAGCCACCAGCCAAATTTTGGTTAACTTTGGCTGTAGCTGGAAAGTTTCTCCACTCTACCAGCCACTTTGGCAGGTAGCCAACCAGTCTTAATTATAATTCTAAAAATCAGTGTGGCTGGAGAAATAGTGAAAGTGGCCGTTAGCTTTACTGGGTCCCTTTGATGATGGCATTGTGGCCTTCAACACACACACAATCTATACTAACACAAGCACACATTCACACAGATACAAATACATGGCTGAGCACCTTGGATGTTGTTTACCACCAACCAGGAGGCCAGAAAGAGTGGGAGGGTCAAGGGTCAGGTGTCGCATTGATGAAAGAGCAGCCTGTCAATCAAACTGATGATGTCATCCATAATGGAGGCCAGTAGGGTGGTTCGCCTGTCCCTCATAGTACGCTGACACTGGGCATTGTGTGCGCTCCCATTGGATTAGTTCTCAGTATCTCCAGTGTAGCTCCAGTTTTATATTAGAACATGTTGCTCTACACCAACAACATTGATTAAAAGAGGTTGTTTGTCGTCGGCAGCCATGTTGGCGCCACAGTCCTGCTGCGTGGCGTTGCTAAGTGACTTATGTCGCGTTCACGTCATATTGGATTTACCGTAAAGACGACCTGCCGACTGGGGAAAAAACGTCCCCATCAGCCTCCTAGTGGTAAATACAAGTAGGACAGGTGTCATGAGAGCACTGTTACAAATTGACAGTCCTGTAAAGAAGGGGCAGCAACATGGCGACCACAGTTCCACCGGGCCAGACTCTCTTTATCAGTGGTTCTGTATTGAACATCCTAGCTTGGAGAATCTCATTCAGGAAGTGTAGAACATACTAGAAGTCCCCTAACCCTCCATTTAGCTGAACAGTTAGATATGTGAGGAGTAGGCTGCTGTGAAAAGGGGAATACAGGTTGTCAATCTAAAGAACATCTTTTTTAAAGCCTCTGGAACCAAAGTAATATCTTTATTTAGATGATTTCATATTCATAGAATTTTGTTGTTTGTTGTAAACACAAATTATTTTCCTACTTTTTTTTTGCGTTGAGATGAGTTGATATGAGCAAGATAGCTTCATGAAAAAAGAGAAAAAAAACTTTTATTAAAGATTTTATAAAGATGTTTTTTGTATAGATACAGAGTGAAACTTTTAGTTATGTCATAATGTCAAAGCGACATTTCCCAGATAACTACGTACCAATACTTGAAACAAGTCAATGCAAGTCATGCAACTTATCAAACTGAGATACAGCGACTGTATTTATGTTTTTTCTCAACCATTCCAGACAGCTGAGATGTAAAGAGTGAAAACATTTATCTTACTGTAGATGTGTTTTAGATAGTATCTTAAAAAGAAAAATATATATGTTTTAGTTTCTGTAGAAGATGGACACCAGTGTCTCCCCATGTTTCAGTGTCACAGGGTCTAAATGCTGTTTCAAGGCTATTGCTGTTTCCAGAGAGAGAGAGAGAGAGAGAAAATGATGGGAAACACTGGTGGACACACAACGTGTTTTTGTGACCTACCATTGACTACTTTTTGTTTGAAGGACTTTTTGGGAAGTTGGCTTATTGGTCACCTCACCCAATATCTGAGGAGAGGATTGGCACCAAAATCATCCCTGTGCCTCCAGTAGATAGCTCTGTCCGGTGCACATGCTAACGCTTTAGCATACAGCATGTTAAGTAGTCAAAGGCGACTAGCATTATCCTAAAAGTGAAAAAATGAGAACTTGCAGCAGCTCTAAGCCTGGATGATTAGTTAATTTTAATGACGTGTCTAAACCTGCCAGGCTTGTTTAGGGCATTGGTAAAATACACTTAAACGACTGCAAAATCTCTCTTCCTGCAAGACTTTGAATGTAACTTGTTTACACAGGCAGTTAGCGAAGTTAGCCAGACAGCTAAAGTTTTTTGCGCTCCTGATTCATAATGGACTTCACTAATGATGAAGATTGAGATTTTGTTTTCAGAAGTTATAAATCTGCATGTCATAGCATAAAAACCAATTACTGAAAGGTTTGTCTTCATACTTTGGATAATGCTAGTCACTGAATGCTAAAGCGTTAGCATGCGCACCGGACTTTCCTAGCTAGGAATGTCTGGTGCGCTAGAAAAGTCCATGCTAACGCTTTAGCATAGTAGACATATCTACTGGAGACACATTTGTGATTTTGGTGCCAATCCTCTCATGTGATATTGGGTTAGGTGCCCGATCGGCCAAACTCCCAAACAGTCGGTGTAGTCCTTTAAGATATCTTTGTTTAAATAACTGGAAGATTTTCATACTGTTGGCTGTCACCAAAACAAACCAAGTGGGCATTACCTCAGACAACGGGGCACCTGTACACCGCTCCTCCGTAAGGATCTCTGTTCTGTGAATATATACTGTAGCCTGCTCCCACATGCCCTGTATATATAGCCTGTATTTTATCACTGGAACTTTTTTATACAATGTTTTGCGTACTGTGTCGATAGAAACGTTTACAAGTGTTTTTTAACTCTCTCGTTTGACCAAGAACTACATTATGTTTTTAATGCAAAATGCACAAGCCTTTGTAATGCAGCAAGAACTTCTATTATTCTTAAATGACCAGTTCATTGAGAAACTTACAAGTCCAGGGTAAACGTTTTTTTGGTGCTTAAAAGGCCTCTAAAAGAGCCACTAGGAACCTTTTTTTCTAAGTTTTAAGTTTGATTCTGAAATCCTTCAAGAAGCCAAAAAACCACGATCGTTTACACGCTTTATTAATACTACTGTACTTGTCAGATGAATGTTATGCTTGAAAACAGTACGCAAATATTTTTTAGACAGTTTTGCTTGACTTTATGTAATTGCTCTTCTAAGACGTTTTATACTGAGATCCTATGCGTATATATTAGCACAATATAAAGCTTGCTTGAGATTTGTAATTTTATAGCGTGATTTTAGAGCATTTTAATCAATAGTTTTTTTATACTTTGTGTGTTATTTGTAGATTTGAAACGTATTAGTGTGCATTTGTAGGCTTTTGTGTGATTCATGTTATCTGAGAAACATTTTCTGCTTTTTTCTACTATAATCCTTTTGTTTTGTGCCTCTTTTTTTATCAGAATCGCATATTATGATTTTTGTTTGTTCTGCTTTCTTTGCCTTTTTTTTATGAATCTAAGGTGCAAAGTCATTCCAAAAGAACAGAATCTGTGCTATTTTTATACTTATTTTGAACTGTTAGTGGAAAACCATTGAAATGTTTTTATGTTTGTGTACTTCCTATAGCAGCCTATATATAATTTTTACTCAATAAAACACAGCTTGGCTGGTAAAAACCTCTGTCATGTGTCCTGTGTGTTAAATAATACCCACAAGAATCTGGTTCCAGAGAATAAAATCTTACTAAGTGAAATGAAGTTTTTGTTCTGGATGTGATGTGATTTTACATTGGTATTTATTAATTTGTTAATTCTATGTACTGCATGTTTGTATCTATTCATTTTTATTTATCCATCCTTCTGTCAGGGAAAAAATAATCTGGAAAATGTGAATCCCGAGAGAAAATGTGAAAACCACAGAGGGATGAAGTTGGAGTTTTTGGTTCCATCTGAACTTCTGAACGTCAAAAAATAACTCACGGTGCAGCTCCAAAGGCTCTTTGTCATGTGGCCGAAGAAATCATGTTTTTATTTTCAAAGGCTGTTACTTTTTCTCTATAAACTAAATACATTCATTATCTCCAAACTACATTTCCATTATATTTCAGGTGTGTAGCCAACACTCTTATTTAGACTGACATGCAGTGATCACTGTCTTGCTCAAGGATAATGAACCATAACAAACCTTTGGAGGATGTTTGGTAGAGACAGTTGATGCTGCCATGGGACTCCAGTAAAATAACACCGCAGGGTCTGGAACACGAGGTTTCTAGGTTAGTTGTCTTCAAAGGTGGGTGTGGGTACCTAAAGGGGTTTCTGGTAAAATGAACAGTTTAATTTTACAATTATTTGATTTACCAGTTTGCACAATGAGAGAATTTACCTCTATGTACCTATTTAGAGGTTGTCTACGTGCCATTAACGTCAGACTGTACATCAAAAAATGATGGTCATTTTTAAGTGATACCCAACTTGGTTTACTTTAATTCAGTCTTGTTAGTTGTCATTTCAAGATAAACTGAGTTTTTAGAATCAGCAATTCTAAAATTCTTTGTCAAGTTTTTAGCAGAAAACCATGAAAGCCATCACTTTCCTTTAAGTTACAGTAACAGCATCTGAGGTTTCGGGTTTGCCTGTTATAACATTTATCTGTGTAGCCGACCAATAAAGCAGGACTTGAGTAGGAATGGTCACATTCACCAGATGTCTGATGGATTTTTATGACTCCAACTTCACCAGGCAAATATGGAAGCTCACATAAATCTACACACTTGACTGTTATGGAGGTGACAGAATGTGCTGGAGCTTAAACCTAGCTAAACTTACCCACCTTTTCTGCATAAGAGCTTAGGCACCTTGAGAAGAGAAATTCAAAGTATAGCTACATCATAGTAAATAACTGATTTAAGGTGTGTGAGGGTGTCTTTTAAAGGAAAAAAAATAATGCTTCTCTGAAAATATAATTAATTTTAGGCTATTGCCCACTACATCTAAATAACCAGGGATAGTGGAGGGTGAACCCAGTTAAACTCAGTTTACTCACCGTTTTATTTGCAGAGATAATAGGCCCACATCTTTATGGCATGACACACATTCATATAGGCTATGCAACTTAATAAGTAGAATCAAACTGATGTAAGTTCTATAAGGACAATGTCTTTTAAGGAAAAGGCACAGATTACTGCTGTTATGATAATATATGGATTTTTGTTTAGAGTGGTTGGTGTTTGCCTTAATGACCACAGACAGACAGATGGATCCTGCCCCTTTTCAGTGTTAAGTGAAAATTAATATTTGTGTAAAATGATCGCCTTTAACTAGCACATCCGACGCGAATAATGGCTGTTTTTGCTTGTACTAATCTAGATTATTATGCATTTATTTATATTGAGATGTATTCTGGTGTGTTTTGAAGCTGCAGTGGGAAAAAAGATCACTAGCCACACTTAGCTTAGCATTCCAGTATTTAGTGGCTTTGTAAAGCGAGGATAACGCAACATCCGCACCATAGTTGTTAGCAAAATAGTTTTTAATTCAGTGACGCCTTGAAATATGTGATAACTTCGTCATATGTAATTTATACTTAAAATGTTTCGCACGTTTTAATAACATTTAGTTTCGCCATAGGCGGAAAAGAATGGATCCGGATGTAATAGGAAAGCCCCAGAATATCGACAGGACGATCCGCTTTTTATTCCCCACCACATGTAGCCTAGGCAAAAAAAAAATTCAATAACACAAACACGTAGCCTAGGCTACATAACACTCTGTAGGCCGTGTTTAATTCGCTATATGTGAGATAGTCTTGATAGTTATGCTAACGTTATGAGACTGAAGCCTTAAATATCTTGGAGGGGTAACGTTATGGCTTGTTGTGATTAGCAGTTTACAGCAATTGTCCGGTTGGCAGACATTTAGAGGCATCATGGCGAACAATTGCAACCAACAGTAACGTTATTTACGACAAATCCATTAAACAATCGTCAACAAGGAATTGGGGTAGTAGTAACCGAAAAACGATACGGAAAGGTTGTTTATCGTCTTGGATACCAACACCTCGTTCCTGCAAAGACTGCGTTTAAGCGCAAATTCAGTATTGTGGCTAAAATGGCTTTCCGGTACTAGGGGCGTACGCATGGCGTACGGGGATCGCGGGTTTTTACGTTGGCTGACTGGAGAGCCGCCATTGGCCAGGATCCGGGCTGGAGCTCTGCGGTCTGTTACCACGGTCTGTAGTTTAAATACCCGTCAGGAACGAAACGGAGAGGGTGAGTACTAAGACAGTTTTGGTTTTCAACTGTACATTGCAGGTGTTGGCCGAAATACACGTTTAAAGTGAAAGGTCAGTTGTTTTGGGTAAGGGATACAGTGTGCTTTGTGCGCTTTAGATAGGATACATTGTTGTAGTTTACGTTAAGTTTAGACCACCGTAGATGTAACCTATAAGCTAGCGTTAGCTAGCTAAAATGCACGTAACGCAACCGGTAAACTTCTTTGTTAATTTACTGCGTTGGATTAACGCAGGCTAGGCTAGACTAGTGTCTGGGGGAAACCTAATGCTATTGTTTCATTTGTTGTCATTACAAAATAGTTCCTCCAATACTTTACTCATGCAACTTTTGACCAAGCTAGCTTCTGTTTGCGTTTGTTTTACTTTTCAATATGTTTGGTAGATGTGTTGATACTTCTGTTTGGTTGTAATAGTAAATTTGACAAATATAAACTACGTTAATATACCATTACTTTAAATTGTCATTTAAAGTAATGGTACAAGTTATTACATATCTATGCTTCATTTGGGTTAGCCCTCAAAATAACTCAGTCAGGACTAAGAAATGTAAAGTTGTCTAATCTTGTTTGTTCGGACTGTTGTGATGGTGCCCCCCAACACAATCCATCATGGCTGCTCCCTTTAGCCGATGTTGTAGCGGTTGTGTAACCCGCTATATTGTTAAGATTGTATCATTTTAACCGCAGATCAGTGGTCAGATGTTCAACTTTTACTCCACTGTGCCAACGGTGTTTAATCTGATCCGGTATCAGTTGTTAAGGAGACACAACGAGCGGAACTTCCTTGTGTGTTCTAGAACTCATCTGTGCGGATTCCATTGATTCTGTTGGTCAGAATTAGAGACCCTCTACTCCGATTGGCTGAGAGTCAGCAACCTCTGTATGCTGCGTTCAAGTCCTATGGGAGCAACCCTTCGATTTGATTGACTTTAAGGTTAAAAACAACGATTCGATTAGCAAATGTTCTTGACGTTCAGACTCGTTTGAAAACGGCAACACGCCATTAGTTATTTGTAGATTTTGGCTGCTATTGATCAGTTTTTTTCACAACTGAAAGCTGAAGTGAACGGTATTTTCAACTAGGAAGCTCGGATCTACCATCATTCCCGTGTGACTTGAACGCAACATTATCGCGGGAAAATGGAGCTTTGAGGCGTACATGTGCAGGCAGTAAGTGTTGTATTTGTCAGTGCATGTTTGGTATCTAATAGCTGACACGTGTCAACTGAAACTATAATTTTCTGTAACTTGATGTAGGCTGTTTATACTCGCATGTTATTATCAGGCTCTACTGCAAGAAAACGAGTTACAGCTGAATAAAAGGGTCTGGCATGTAAATATAGATGGTAGTTGGGTGGCAGTGATTCATGACTAGTGTTGATTTCAGTGCAGTGATTTCAGAGTTTTGGTGTCACACAGTCTAAATGCAATTACAAAAGCCTTTCTAGCATGCCAAGAGGCAAACCTGGGAGTAACATTGTTGTAGATGCACAGTTTAGCTTATAAATACCTTTGTCCTGTGTGTTAAATGTTACCTGCATTTGATGGAAGGAAGCATGATGAAACTTTTCAGGAATGTGATTTTTAATTTTAACTTGTTTGTTTATGGCCTGATTGATCAATGGAACTGTGTGTATCTGTCTGTTTGTTTGTGTATACCTAAAAACATGCATCCGTGCTGTCTGTGCAGGTCTAGCCCTGTGGGAGATGGCTGCAAATGTGGCTGTGAATGTAGCTCTGACTTCAGGGCAGACGTATAACCGCTATGAGCTGCTGGCTTGGCTCAATGAATCTCTACAGACTGGCTTCACCAAGGTGGAGCAGGTATGCACAGGTAGGCCAGTGTGTGTTTGTGTCTTTTTTTATATGTGAATGAAACCTCGCTGAACAAATTTGTGTGTTTCTTCACCTGAGGGTTGGCTGAGCATGCATGCTGTTTTTCAGCATCGTCCGGCCACACGTTAAAGGTGCTAAGTGTAGCATTTTTAAACATCAGTATATAAACTTTATTGTGATACCTTGGTCTAATTACTGTAAACTAATGAGACCATGGTGAAGACGATTGGTAGCCTCTGTCTCTCATCAGTGGTGTTGTTAGTGTTTCTCAAAACTAAGACCACATTCCCCATAAACCCTGTTGCTTCCTGTAACAAAGAGGATCTTTGCCTCTTCAATCAAAGATTTTCTCTCTGGCTTTACTGAAGAGAATCAACATGTTGGAAGTGACTTTTTCATCGTTCCTTTCACCATCTGCAGTTGCCAGAAACTCTGAAAGTTTTACCTCCGCTTGCTCTGGAAGAATTACACTAATGTCTCAAAATGAATGTAGTAATGATTTCTTGATGTTAAAATGCTACATGTAGCACCTTTTGATATACTTATAAACGTTCACCACTGTGAGCATGTCAGTACATCCTCAGGTTGCGGTGTGTTTCATTAGTCATTTGAACCTGCCCTCACTGACTTCCCCTTGGCACTTTGGGGAAAATCCCTGCTGCCACTTCCATCATTCTGATAACTCAAGTGAACTTTCTGAGGTCGAGCCTTTGAGGGCAGAGGGAGTGAGTCAACAACGATCTAGACCTCAGGAGCGCATGTTGCCCAGAATTCATTGTGATTGTATGTCTTTTCCTGTGCACAATCACCATGGTGGAATAAGTGATATATAAGTGTAAGTAAACAAACAATATTTAGAGGATTTAGACTTATTTATGAAAATAACTCATCTGCAGTATTTTATTACTCATTGTTCTGTGTAATTTCTATTATTAATTATTAGGCCTGCTTAAGGGCAAGTGTGTTCCGTTTCAAATATTCTGCTCCCCCTCAGACCCCGCCTCCGGCTCTGACCACACCCCTTTCTCTGACTAATGAAACGCAGCATTTCATCAGAGACTTTAAAGGATAAGGCTGGTGTTTTTTTAATGCATTGCTTACCGTCAACAAATCCTATGAAAATAACAAAATCAGCAATGATTTTGTTTTGCCAACAAGTCTCGTCCATGTAGCCGGTGCCCAATGAAGCCTCATGTCCCAGCAGCCATAGAACTCCATTGTATTAAAAAAACTATTAAAAACACGTCACAGAACCATGCCGTTGCTCTGGGCATATACAGCCGACTTTTTCCTCAAACAACTTAATAAGCCGACCGTAAACACGTTTTCCATCTCAGGAAAGTAGTTCCGTAGCACCGAAAATAGTCCCCGGCGTAATGAAGAATTTGTTCCCATTTGATTTGGTAATAACTACAACAGTCTGACTTTTCGTGGTAACAGTTAGTGATTTTTAAAATTGAAACTATGTCTTTGTGAGCTGTATTTAAAGGTTTTTAGCTTAGAATTGGAGCCAGTGACTTCCAGGTTGACGGCTAAAAACAGTACGTGGGAAGTCAGAAAGTAACGGGAGTAGAGCAAACGCATTGTTGATTTTGTTATTTTCATAGGATTTGTTGATGGTAAGCAATGCATTAAAAAACACCAGCCTTATCCTTTAAGAACAAGTCCGCTTGTGTGCGTAAGTGCATGTACCAGTTACTTGTGTGTGCGTGTGTGTGTTAGGTGCAGCGTTCTGCCAGCTGATGGACTGGTTGTTTCCTGGGTCGCTGGAGTTATCCAGGGTCCGCTTCCAAAGCCTAGATACAGTGGACATCATTCACAACTACAGTCTGCTGCAGGCCGCATTCAGAAAGACTGGCGTGGTCCGAGTGAGTACTGCTGCTGTGTGTGTGTGTGTGTGTGTGTTTTTGTGGACATCATAAACATCTGGAGCTTTTTTTGTAAAGGATCAAGCTCATTTATGTTCATGTTTTTCTCGCTCTCTTTTCATTTCTCTATCATTTTCCTGTCATCTCTCATTCCCTTCTCCCCTCACTCTGCTCCACCTGTCTCCCCACTCTCTTCCTCTCTTCATCTTCACCCTTCCTGTCTTCTCTCCTTCTCCTCTCTCCCTGTTCTTTTCTCCTCCCCTGTTAAATTATAGTATTGCCAAGGCCATTTCTTTATTTTCAAAAACAACCTTCCCGATACGATTCAATTCCTGAAAGTGTCTTAACCTTTTTTTGTGTTTTCTGATGTAATTCTACATTTAGGAAGTCTGTTTATTCACTTCAAACCTAATTCACATTTGTGTCATTCCAAAAGTTTGCTTAAAATTTGCTTGACAGTTGGACTTAAACTCCCCCCCCCCTTTCCTCTCCTAGTATATCCCCATGGAAGCTCTGATGAAGAGGAACCCCATCGTGTCTCTGACCTTCATGCAGTGGTTTAAGCTGTTCTTTGACCAGAACAACAGCGGCAGGGAGTACCACGCCTTTGAAGCCAGAGGAGGACAGAGTTTGGTTCCTGCTACCTCAGGTGGGCTCTGCGGGAATGTTATCTGTGCAAATATTATTGTTTACTGCTGTAAATCGGAGATGGCGTTTTCACAAGCAAGCTCTTCAATGGAATAATCCAGTATCCCGAATAATAGAGATCTATCAGGTGACACCATGTGCCATCTGGCAGCCATTTGGAGTTTTGGTTTTTGTCCCACTGGTGGGTCCATCATTACAAATGCATGTTGCGCTGCCAAGCTTTGTTCAAACCCACAGAACTTTATTGTAAATTCTAGTCAAGATCCCAAGGTTTCCAAAGATACCAGACATGTCATGCTGAAGTATAGGGAAATGTGTATAAAATGATGCAAACAAATCTACATTATCATAACATTCACTTTTAGCTAAAAAGTTGCTATATTGATCTACACCAATGACTTGTATCTTTTCAGATAGCTTGTAAACTTTATCTTTATCTATTATAAGTTAATAGTCTGCAGAATGTACTAATTCTTCAGTGAGTTTTCCAAGATGGTGTCAGTCATGGTTGCGCTGAGATTTCTAATACAATTGGCAAGCGTCTATATGGGAATATTTACGTGCATGTAAACATGCTCACTGTCTCGTTTTCTTCCCAGTTAAAGACGTCGATTCCTCCAAGAGGCCTCATCAGAAACTGAAGATCATTGTCAAGATGGATGGCAAAACAGAGGATGGGGCGAGGAAAGAGAAAGAGAGGGAGCATTTGAACGGAAACACAGAGGCAATCGTGTTGATATCCGACGATGAGGACAACGGTGTGGTGGAGGTGATGATGGAGAAAGAGCTTGAGAAAACACCGGAGAAAACGGAGAGAATGCAGGAAAAGGAGAGAACGGGGACAGAAGAGCGCATGCAAACGGAAGAAGAAGAGAAGAAGGAGGTGAAGAAAGATAGAACGGTGGTGGATAAGGAAGCGAAAGGGAGTGGTTTCCACTGCAGTGAGACTTTGATGTGCTTCATCAGTAGATACTGGTCTGGAGACGTAGACTCAGCTTCCACCTCTCCCATCCTGAGTCCCAACCACCCCATGGACATCGCCTCGGCCTGCTCACACACACCTTACTGCCTCTACCTGTACATGGGGGTGGAGCTGGGCGGGGGGCAGAGCACTAGCGTCATTCTGGTTGGCTACTTTGACCAACACTCAGGGGCGAGGGTTGTGAGGCTGCTGGACACCTTACAGATGGGTGCGGACACAAACACAGATCCACAAACACCAAAGCAAACGGACAAAAACACACAGACAGCAGCTGCGGATTCACGCAGCCTGATTGAGACTCTGAAGAACTTCCGTCTTCCTCTGTCCAACCTTGCTGTGTTCTACTGCAATGCTCCGCACCCAGGGGCGAGCCGGGAGTTTGAGTCCCAGCTCCGGGCGTTCAGCCCTGGGATGTTGTCGCTGTGCGGCCTCCCTGGGCTGGCAGCGAGAGCCTGCCACGCCGGACTCACGGCTTCCTTCAGCCTCGTGGTCGACCTGGTCAGGGACGTCCACCAACACTACTCCACCTGCTCCTCCACTAACGACAGTCTGAAGGAACTTTTTTCTAGCGCGGCGTCTTATGACTCTTCCCTCCCCGTCTCTGCCCAGTGTGTCTTCATCGTCCGCACTGTGCAGAAGATGGCCGGCAGCTGGAGGGATTTGGTGGAGTATTTCTGCTCCCTGGGGCAAGCGGAGGGCGCCGGGCAGATCAGCGCCCGACTGATGGATCCCAAAGTCAGGCTGCACTTCCTATTCCTGTCCCACACCCTGGAGCCCCTCTGCGCCTTCCAGGAGGTGCAGCAGTGGGGTTCATCGGACGTGGCCGTGGAGTTCCAGTTGGCCTCCATGCTGGCCCACTCCTACACGTCGCGCCTCCTCCGGCCCTCCACCGCCGAGCGCTTCCTCCGCAAGCGGGAACTGACGCTCCTCCGCAGCGACAGGGAGCTGCTCCCCGCGCCGGAGGTGAACGTCGGTGCTCGTGCCCGGGACTTCCTGCTGTCCACCTCCACCGCGGAGCTGGGGGAGCAGGAGAGGAGGGCCTTCCTGAAGGATGTGGTGGCTTTCTATAAAGCTGCACTAGAGAGTTTAGCGGAGAGTATTCCAGATCAGCTAGGAGACCTGGCACTGAGGAATATCGCCATCCTGCTGAAAGCATCCGGGAATAAAGATGTAAGAGAAGTATTTCTGTTCTGCTGGAAGTCAGCCTTAATGCTGTCAGGAGTGCACGTTTTCCCTTTTATTGGAGCTGATTGTTGGTTAAAGCTGCACTAGGCAAGATTGTTATGGTTATGTCTAATCTCTATCCTCCCACTTGTGGTGGTATGTGTGTTTTCCCTGCAGGCTCAGTGTTCAGATCGGGTGCTGTCAGAGCTGGGTGCTCAGCTGGGTCTGTGTAGCCCGGGGTCTAAAGAAACGCGACGACTGACAGAAGAGTACTCCGACTACCTTGACGCAATAGAGGAGACGGAAGAGAAGAGAGGAGCAGGAGCACAGAATTGCTGGGCGAAGGTAAACTGACACAGCGCAGCCTAAAGGTTAGAGGCACAGGCATGTAACTGTCTGGTCGCTGGTTTGAATCCCTGGATTGACTGTTGCATCTAGTGGGCTGAATGTAGTGGGCCTGTTTCATGCTACACATTTGACCGGATGATTGTAGTATCAGGAATGTGCTCACCCAATCTCTTATTTCGAGTTTGAAAACAAATTTGAAATGACCAGTGAATTTGATGTGTGGTATTTTGAATTTGCTTTGGTCAGGATGTCTTTTATTGATAAAATGCATTGATTTACCTAAATTCAAGGCCTTAAAAGGTATTAAATACCATTTTAAAAAGTAAAACTTTATTTTATATAGCGACTTTAAAACACACAAGTGCTTCACAAGAGGATAAAATAAAGAAGAAGAGAAAGAAGAGATGGAAGATAGAAAAACAACTTTAAGAGAAGACAAACCCTTAAAAGCAATCTTAAAATAAGACAATCATACACATAAAGTAAAAAGTAAAAACATCAAGCATCATTTAACACTTTCAGTTCAGAAGATGTTATGCTGAACAACTAACAGACATTTTGAAGGAACAACTGTCTAATGTCGTGTCTTTTGAGAAGTCAACCTGCACATACTGAACTGTTTTCATTTGGTTTATCTTTCCTGCTTACTGGCATTACAAAGGTTTTGAACAAAGCGGTGAAAGCAGCACCCTGTAGGTAAATGTGTTAATCTGACTTGTCCCTCTTGTAGAAAAGCGACTGTTGAATGCCAAATCAAATATCACTGTAAGGATTGCCTCTCTCTTGTCTGTACAGCTGCATGGAATGAAACAGGACTCTATTCTGCGTAGACTGTTCCTCATGCTCCTGGCCCTGCCCACCTCTCTGCGCAGGACGCTGGTGTTTGCTAAGGTCAGTATTTAAAGCTAAACCTGTTCATGAAGCTAACTGTTACAAGTGTGGCTAACCAGCCACAACTGTAAGTGGATTCAGGATTTTTGTGGCCCAGTGAAACAATTCACAACAATTCACTTTCTAAATGACAATACATTGAATCTGTATGTTTTCCTTGCCTTACCATGACCAACTTCTGTCTGTGTCACTGCCTGCATACATTAATGTAGTGTAGTTTAGTGTGTGTGTGTGTGTGTGTGTGTGTGTGTGTGTGTGTGTGTGTGTGTGTGTGTTGTATCCATAAGCAACAACATATGCACCAAGTAGGAACCAACATTTTTTTTGTGGTTGCATCTGTATTGTTTGTGTCCCCCTGTTTACTGTTGATGTCGACATAAAGAAGTGTGTGTGTGTGTGTGTGTGTGTGTGTGTGTGTGTGTGTGTGTGTGTGTGTGTGTGTGTGTGTGTGTGTGTGTGTGTGTGTTTGCGCCCGTCTCCAGGTGTTCCCCGGCAGCACCGCGGCTCTTCCCGACAGGAAGGAAAGCCCCAAAGCCCCAGCCAAACAGAAAATGGCCAGGAGGGCAGGTAGACCCCGCCCCTCCATAAAGAAAAGGCCTGGCAGAGCGGGTTATGACCAGGGGAACAACAAAGAGGAGGGTGAGGGTAGCTGGACGGAGGACAGTGAAGATTGGGGGGCTGAACCCGTTCGACCGACCGCGTCCAGACGGCGCAGAGACATGGAGGACAACACAGATCACTCCTCCGGTAACACCCGTTATGATACGATTCAGATTCTAAAACGCTTTTTCAGTCCCTTTCTTTGTCAGAATAACAGCACATTTCATTATGTGACGGAGTATGATTTTGATAGTTGTTATGTTTCTGCACCAAGACAATGTCCTGTACGTTTATTGTCCTCGGCTGATTAAGTAAACCTGATTGTGATGCAAACAGTAAATGATACCGATGATGTTGAGTGACGTGACAATGCGTGTTTTTATTTTTGTCAGATGTGGTTGACGTCACAGAAGACGACAAAGTATCCAAGACCATCGGACCAAAAACAATTACAAGTGAGAAAAGCCTTTGTACATGAGTTAATAATGATTTAGGATTAAAAATACTGTGAAGTCATTGGTTTATAATCACTGTTGTTTTAAGATGATATTTTTTTGTAGCTCCTGTAGCTCCACAGGCACAGTTTATACTGATTGAGGACAGCGACGATGACGACGTGGTTCAGACATCAATAACACACAACGGAGCAGCACCGCAGGTAAAAGATTTACAAAACCCTCAAAAGTTGATATTCAATGTAGTATGTTCTTATTCAGCTTCCTAAGAATAAACTCAATAAATGTGATTCTTGAAAGCAAAGTTCTCAAATGTGTTCTTAAATTCTTTCATAACTTAGACTAAGATAACCTTCCACTTGTCTTTTAAATTAATGAATTTAAAGACATACCTTATTAATTTTAAACATTTTATTTTTAAGCTTTGCTAGTTGGCTGTTAGTAAAGGTTTGCATCAGCTGATACCATTTATATGGTTAATGTTTTTTTCATCAGTGGTTTCTTGAGTGAATTTAAATTTTCAAAAAACAAAGATTATATTGCTGTAGCTAGTAGACAGAGTATATTATGTCATCGAGCATGCTTATTTAAATTACTGGTAACTCATTTCTGGTCCTTTTATGCTTTTTTTACATTGCAGTTGCTACGTAGGCCCTATTGTATAAGTTCCTTAGTAAGACACCAATAGAAGTTCATAACAGATAAGACTAAACTTAAGAATATATTGGGGAATTGGACCAACAAGCTTTATTAAGAACTTTCTAAAAACTCTTAAGATCTATCTTAAGAGCACTATTGTGAATCTGGCCTCAGTTAACAATGAAAATAGGTTTTTGGTAGAGAACTTTGCATGACATTCAGCCTCTCTTACTGTCTCTGTCTCTCTCCTTCTGTCAATGTGTGTGTACATGTGTCTATGTGTGTATTTGTTGTATGTGTGTGTGTGTGTGTGTGTGTGTGTGTGTGTGTGTGCGCCACCTAGAACCTCAAAGTTGAAGGATCTGGGTCAACCCCTGAGACGAAGCCTGTGAAGCCTTCCTCTTATGAGGTAAACACCCTTGACATCTTATGCAATTGTAAATTCAATTCAATGGAAAAAGCCTCATTGGCAGTAAGATCACTCTTTTTATTTATTTATTTATTTTTTTTAACCTTTTAACAATGCTACAACAGTCTTTTTTTCACAGATACAGCACTACTGAAGCCAAATGTTAGAAGTACCCATAGATAAGCTTTGTTTAGTTTATTTGCACAATTCAGTTACAGGTCAACACAAGGCGACATATTTGCTACCGATTGGCCCAGAGTGGGACGACAAGTTTATTGTTGTCTCGTTTCTCCAACAACAGCCCTATACAGTGTAAGAAACTGCCAGTATCTGCCCTCTAACAACTGTTGGGTCTCTATATGTGTGTGTGTGTGCAGGACGGCTGTGGTCATGGGAAAGGGGAGCTGGTCTGGGGCCAGGTGGATGGCTTCTCCTCCTGGCCGGGTATCGTCATACCCTGGAAGGCAAAAGTTCCAGCTCCAGGCATCAGGATGGTAATGTGGTACGGAGAGGGAATGTGCTCTCAGGTGAGCTGGAGGAGAGATGGATGGATGACAGAAGGATGGATGGATGATATAGAGATGGGATGGAGGGCGAAAGCTGCGACTTGTGCCTATTGCATGACTGTCATATACATAGTCACAGTAAAGCGGGCATTATTGCTATATTGTCACATTCTTCACTGCTGTATTGTCGTATCTGATTCCAGATCAGCACCCAGAGTGTCTATAGTTGGCTAACGTTGTCACACTTTTCTCCACTGTATTATTGGGTCTGATTCCAGATCAATACAAAGGCTCTCCGGCCGTTCGCTGCCTTCGCCCAGTGTTTCTGTGCCAACTCCTTCGCCATCCTCGCCACCTACCGAGAAGCCATCCTCAAGTCGCTGCAGGTGTGTGTGTGTGACATTTTCTGACATGCATAGAGAGGACTTCGGACCATGGATCACATCCCACCAGAACCTTCTCCCCTCTCAGCCTTTCTGCTCTCTCATTGAAGAAAAAAAGCTGAAAACATTAGAATGATTGTGTCTTCCATCTGACTTGAAATGTGTGTGCATGTGTTTTTCCTTGCATGTGTGTTGCGTTTATATGTGCTTGCTTATGTGTGTGTGTGTGTGTGTGTGTGTGTGTGTGTGTGTGTGTGTATATCAGGTGGCGGCTATGCGCTGTAAGAAGCAGTTTGTGTGTGGCGAGGACAAAGAGGAGCTGCTGAGGCTGATGTTGGACTGGGCCTTCGGAGGCTTCCAGCCCTCAGGACCGGACGGATTCAAACCATCAGCAGCCAAAAACGGTACAAACACCTGATAGAGCATATTTTTCTGACCAGTGTGTATTGATTATTTTGGTCGGTAAAAACTATTATTGGCAGGTAAAATTTTTCAGTTTACCAGCCTGCTACAGGTGAGCACGCACTTCATGTCCAAGATCCTACGAATGGTTTCCTCTGCAAGAACACAACCAATTAGAGACTAATGTTTGACTAATAATTAAATAATGAATAAAAGTTGCACACATTCAGTGTGAATGGATAAGAAATAAGAGCCACACAGAAAAATATGTATGTGTTGGCAACTGTTGTATAAAAGCCATAATAACCATAAAGCAATAAAAACCTAAAAAAAAAGATGAGAGCTAGGTAGAAGAATATGCATTCTGTATTCTTGTATTAACAAGGCAGGAGAAGATCCGACGGTCACAATTCTGATTATCTTCTGCCCAGGTGTTCCCAGAGCAAACAAGAGGCCAAAGATGAAGAAACAGCTCTTCCTGAAAGCCATTTCCCCTCCTGACTCCTCCAACTCCTCCACCTCCACCCCCACGAGCAGCAAGAAGGACAACGCCAGTTTCGGGCTGAAAGACGTGTCTGTCTCTTTGAACAAACTGTCTTTCAACCACTCAGACAAATCCTCCCCTACAGGAGGAAAAGGAGGCGGAGGAGAAGGAAGAAAGGGAGAGCAAACCTCGTGGGAAGAAGGGAGCGGGTTTGTGGGAAAAGGCACCAAGGGAGGCAAAAAAGAAAAGGGATCCGGAGGAGAGAAGGGGAAAGGAGGGATGGGAGGATGGGAGGCGGAGAAGGACGACTCGGGAGGAGAGTGGGAGAAGGCAAAAGTGGGATGGGGAGGAGGAGGAGGAAGAGGAGGGAGGGGCAAGGGAGGGTGGAGAGGGGGGAAGGGTCAGAGGAAGAAAAGCGGTCTTCTTCCTGCGTTTGATGATGATCGATCGCCGGACTTCGTGCCGCCGTACAAGAAGAAGGCCTACACCAAAGTCTACAATAAGGTGAAGGAGACGACCCATGTCTACAAGCAGCCGGACCAGAAACACAGAGGTACTAAACTAAATTTTACAACCTTAAATCACTAAATTATACACTGTGTTGTGAAGAGTTTTGGTTGTGGGGATTAAACCTGTGATATTCGGGTCAGCTGCTCAAACCACCAGGCTATGCTGCCAACCCTGGTTTAGTGCAACTAGACTACAGTATGTCAGAAAAACTAAACTATGCTAAATGACAATTAATTCAGAGTGAATTGTGATTAGTAGTCAATACAGAGGTCCTGTCTGATCCATACAGCCATTATTAGCCAAACATTAGTCTCTAAATGTTTGTTTTCTTGCAGAGGAAACCATTCGTAGCATCATGGACAAGAAACTGGATATTGAAGGTGAGTGTTGTTGTTGTATGTGTGCTTTCAGTAATCAGAATGTTGACAGATGGCATTTTATGTCATATTTATTTACATTTTGGCATATTTATTGTCTTGATTGCCTTACAATTGCATTTTTCCTATGCGTGTAACCATGCTTACTCTCTCATTCCATCCATCTCTCGCTCACTCTCTCCCTCCTCCTTTTTTCCTTCTCTGTATCATGTCCCATCCTGCAGCTTTCTGTCTGTGTTGCGGAATCGAAGACATCGAGATATCCCACCCTCTGTTTGAAGGCAGCCTCTGCTTGAAGTGTAAAGTAAGGAACTATCAACTTTAACCAACAGTAAATGCTTCTGTTTGCACTGGGAATGTGTCTAGAAACGCTGAACTAAAGTGATGAGCTCACAGCTGTGTTCCCTGTCTGCCTGCCTGTAACACTGCATCTGTCCCTGTAGGATAACTTCACAGAGACGTTGTATCGTTATGATGAAGATGGATACCAGTCCTACTGCACCATCTGCTGCTATGGACTGCAGGTCATACTGTGTGGCAACGACAGCTGCTGCAGGTTGGTCTGACTGTCTCTTTCTCTACGTGTCAGTCTCTGTCTGTGTGTGTTGTGATGGCCTTGAAGTTGCAGTGCAGGACAATGACAACTGTGGCTGCGTTCACACTGCAGCTGAAAGTGTCCCAGTTCTGATTTTTTATTTTTTTTTTCTAATCGGTGTGAACAGCAAAAAGCTGCATGGAGTTGCATGGACCACATGGAGATGTGGTACAGAAAACGGATCCCGAGGCATGCAGCACATACCGAAACAAATTTGTTTGGAAACCCCCCCCCAAATGTGACATCTTTTGTTATTGTTATTCCGCGTACACGTGTCTTTGCAATTTCACTGTCAGTTGATATTTGTTACATCCTAGAATAGTCATCTGTGAACTATGAACAGTCATCTAAAAAAATCTGATATGAATAGCAATTCGAAATTGAGCATCGTCTGCAGTGTGATTGTCGCCCATTTCTTTGCTTTTGTCTGCCTATTTCTTTCTATTCCTTTGTTCAAATGAAATAAAAGATTAATTGATCTCTCTTCTCTTTTATCCCATTAATCTCCTCTCCTCTCCTCTCTTCTTCTCTCTTCTCCTCTTCTCTCCTCTCCTCTCCTCTCCTCTCCTCTCCTCTCCTCCTGCAGATCCTACTGTCAGGACTGCCTGAACATCCTTGTCGGTCCGGGGACGTTTGATTCGTTGAAGGAGATGGACCCGTGGATCTGCTACCTGTGTCAGCCCCACAGACCCCACTTTGCTCTGGTGCCCAGGGAAGACTGGAGCATACGAGTTCAGGAGCTGTTCGCCAACAACAGTGCCATGGAGTTTGTGAGTGATTAACAGAGCGTAACCTTGGAGTGTAAACACACTCCATAAACTGTGTGTATTATGATGATTATATGTCAGCATCTTTTCTGTACTTATGTGCACCAACTCATTCCCGGCAGGGACGCTTCCACAAAATTAGATGTCATGGGGCTGTTCGACTCTTAGTGTTTTTTCATCAGATCTGCTTTACTAAACACAATTAGACTTCATGTCCCTTTTTAAAAAAAGAAATAAATTCCTGGTGTGCTTTTTCTTATTGTGCCCATTTTAGAGCTGCAACGATTAATCGATTAATCGATTAGTTGTCAACTATTAAATTAATTGCCAACTATTTTGATAATCGATTAATCGGTTTGAGTAATTTTTTAAGAAAAATAAGTCAAAATTCTCTGATTCCAGCTTCTTAAATGTGAATATTTTCTGGTTTCTTTACTCCTCTATGACAGTAAACTGAATATCTTTGGGTTGTGGACAAAACAAGACATTTGAGGACGTCATCTTGGGCTTTGGGAAACACTGATCGACATTTTTCACCATTTTCTGACATTTTATAGACCAAACAACTAATCGATTAATCGAGAAAATAATCGACAGATTAATCGACAATGAAAATAATCATTAGTTGCAGCCCTAGCCCATTTATATTTTCAGAACTCTCAATAGGCTAGTTTTGAAAGCTTTGTTCATTTTGGTTTTTAAATTGGTCTTAAATTCAATTCCATGTAGCATTAAAAATAGCTTAAATTTGGCTTGCAGATGCACTGTAATATTTAGAAATGCACCTTGTGGTTAAACCGATTCTTTTGGCCTTTGTAGGAGCCACATCGTGTTTACCCGTCCATCCCTGCCAACCTGCGCAGACCCATACGAGTTCTCTCGCTGTTCGATGGCATCGCAACAGGTCAGTAAACAGACCTGACTTTCTGAGGAAATGATGACCAGATGGTCTGATTCTACAGTTCTGGTTCTACTATTCTGATTCTAGTATTGTATGTATTTTTTATGTTTTATGTGAGGTATGTTGAATTTGCCTTGTGTATGAAATGCGCTATATAAATAAAGTTTGCCTTTTTTTATTGTTATGATTACTTTGGTCTGATTCTGTATTCTGCATTATGTCTGTGTACATTATCATTGTGTGTGTGTGTGTCTGTCTAGGCTACCTGGTGCTGAAGGATCTGGGTTTCAAAGTGGAGAAGTACATCGCCTCCGAGATCTGTGAGGATTCAATCGCCGTGGCAACCATCAACCACGAGGGGAGGATTGTCCAGGTCGACGACGTCAGGTCCATCACCAAGGAGCATGTACGTTCACACACAGCTTGTTTTTCTGTCTTCACATGTTTAACATGCTTATACACAGTTATGCAACGTTAATATCCTTCCTCCTTCCTACCTTGTTCCTGCACTGACCTCTGACCCCGACTGGTGAAATGGATATATTTATATATCTTAGAGTCATATGCAAAGAAACAAATTCCTAATTACAATAAATTGGCAATTGAGGTGCTGTAAAATTCTTTAAAAAAATATTTGCTTTCACTTGATGCCTCATCTCTGGTTGTTTGAATCATTTAGATATTCAAAGTGGCGTAACTGAAAGCACCCTGCTTTATGTTTTTTGTTTGGCTGTTTAAAATGTTTCAGTTTTTAGAAGCATATTTTCTTCTTGCCACTGACAAACTCCAAGGTGACTGAGATGACAGTTAGCTCAATACTAGATCAAACCAACCCCTCGTCTCTAATGCAACGCAGATCGAGGAGTGGGGTCCGTTTGATTTGCTGATCGGTGGCAGCCCCTGTAATGACCTCTCTATCGTCAACCCAATCAGAAAGGGCCTCTATGGTACGTAAGTGTGTCGCATGCATGTGAGCATTGTTATAATGCTATATTTACAGTATGTGCATAATTTTAGTAGGCAATTGCCAGTATAAAAGTTGAATTCCAGACAATTAAAACCCTCCAGTGTGTATTTTCTGGGAGGAAAAGAATCATTGTTTTGCCTTTGCTTTAAAGGTGCTATGTGTTTAAGATCAGTAAATCATTGCCACATTGTTTTGAGACAGTGTTGTAAACTAATGAGACCGTTGTCCAGAATATTGGCGCCCTCTACTGGCCTCTACAATACATTTTACATTGTGTGCCATTGAATTTGGTGGGAAATCTGCACAAACAGAGCAAGCGGCAACCTCTTCTTTGCGACCGGAAACAGCAGGGCTTATGGGAAATGTGGTCTTAATTTTGAGAAACATCAGCACTCAGAATACCACTGGTACCACTACCGATATATTGATGCTTAAAACTGCTACACATAGTGGATTTTAATCGTCTATACACCTGACTGAACAAGGTCCTTGTTCCCTGCTGTAATTCCCTCTTCCCCCCAACAGAGGGCACTGGCAGGCTGTTCTTTGAGTACTACCGCATCCTCCACCTGATGAAGCCCAGAGAGGAAGACTCCAGGCCGTTCTTCTGGCTGTTTGAGAACGTTGTCTTCATGAACACACACGACAAAGTCAACATCTGCCGCTTCCTAGAGGTGAGAACGCATTCAGTTCTGTTTGCTTTTGTTCTGGTCTCTTCTGTTAACTTGTTGGGGTGGCTCTTATTGCCTCTTCCTCTTTTCTCCTCTTCTCTTCCTCTCTCCTCTCTTCCTGTCCTCTCCTCTCTTCTTCCTCATCCCCCTCTTCTTCCTCTTCCCCTCCTCTCCTTTCCTCTTCCTATCCTCTACTCTTCCTCTTCTCCCCTCCCCATCATACTGCTGAATGATCGTCTGGGAGCTAACCCTTGGTGCTATCTGATTGGTTGGCAGTGCAACCCAGTGCTGGTGGATGCGGTCAAAGTTAGCCCCGCCCACAGAGCCCGTTACTTCTGGGGCAACATCCCAGGGATGAACAGGTATGAAGTCATATAAATCATGAATTTTAAGGACATATAAAATATATTTCAAACCTTTTTGCTAAATTGTTGGTTTCAGTCTATACTGTTTCCTAAAGTAATGGATTGACCATGTACTCTGTAATGTTTTTAATTGGTTGTGTGTGTGATTTATGTTAATTTGGCTGTGTGTGTTTCCCCTCAGACCCATTACAGCATCCCAGAATGACAAGCTGAACCTGCAGGAGTGTTTAGAGATCGGCAGAGAAGCCAGGGTGAGGGTCTGAACCTGCTGGGTCAAGTTCATTCACACTATTTCACACTTTCTTACCTTGCATTGAAACTATTATTTTTTATATTATGTGTGGATATGTCTTGTCAGCAAAATACGTGTGCATGTGTGTTTTGTGTTTGTGTATGTGCTTCCGTGTCTCTGCATGCTTGTATTTGAATATTTCTTTTCAAAATACTGTGTATCTTTTCTGAATGACGTTACCTACAACCCTTCCCTAATTTGTTGTTCAGTTTTTGCTGTCAAGGTGTCACTGTCTTCATATCTCATTTAAAAACAATCTATTCCTATGTTGTTTGTGCTCCAGTTCAACAAGGTGAGGACGATCACCACCAACCCAAACTCTCTGAAGCAGGGGAAACACGTCGCTCTGCTGCCCGTCATGCAGAACGGCAAGGAGGACATCCTGTGGATCACTGAACTGGAGAAGTAGGCGTCACTCTCCTTGCATTTTAAGAGTGTATATACTCTCAGTTTCTAAAATGAAAAAAGAGAGAGAAAACAAACACAAGTAACCATTATCCTCTCGTGTTCCTGTCTTCAAGTATTACACCGATGGTTGTTGTTGTTATAACAAGGTTACAAAGTGCTGTACATGAATTAAACAGGTGAATACATAAAACCAGAAAAGAAGTAGCTCGAGAGTTAATATAACAAAATAAAAAAATAGAAGTTAAAAGCAATTACATAACAATATGGGGAACTAATTTACTGATTAACTAATTTAATAAACTAATTTTTTGTTGGTGGAGAGCCAAGATAAAATGTTAAAATTAAAACCCAAAGCTTGTATCGTAGTTTAATATTTGATACTATTGTAAAGGTGTTGTAAATGTTGTATAAAAGCAGTAACATACCAGAGAGAGTGTTTTATCATGGTTATTATAGTAATAATAACAAACTTTATTTGTATAGCACCTTTCTGAACAGTGTTACAGAGTGATTCATAAAACAGGTACAAAATGCAGCAGTAAAACAGAATAAAACAACACAAAGAAGCACCAGAAAACATAATAATAAAAGAAGTAAAATATAAGGAAAAGATATAAAAGAGGACATAAAATCATCAGTAAGATCAGCACACTTGCCAGTAACCATAATACAGCACTTCCTCTTGTATGCTACTGCTTAAATTGAACACACTGGGCTTCAGCTGACACTTAACCTTCTCCCTCTGCCGGCGTCTTCACCAGAATCTTCGGTTTCCCCAAACACTACACCGACGTCCGCAACATGAACCGGCAGCAGAGGCAGAAGGTGCTGGGGAAGTCCTGGAGCGTGCCGGTCATCCGCCACCTCTTCGCTCCCTTAAAGGACTATTTTGCCTGTGAAGAGCTGCCTCCCATCACCTCCTCCAGCACCTCCACCTCCTCCCCCATCGCCTCCCGCTCCCCCTCCCCCTCCCGCTCCCCCTCCCCCACCCCCTCTGCCTGTCTAGAACTCCAGCCACTGGAATAGGGGAGGTTGGTGTTGCTTTGTTGTGTGTGTGTGTGTGTGTGTGTGTGTGTGTGTGTGTGGAGGAGGGGTGTTTTGAAAAGAAAGATATCCAAAGATTCTTCCACTCCAAGCTGTGAATACACAATTTCACTCCTATTTCTTTTCCTCCTTCTCCCCTCCTCTACCTTTTTTTTTTTTTTTTTCCCTTCCATCACTTTTGCATCCGTCTTCCTCCTCCCTCCATGGCTGAAGCTCGATGTTAAAGGGGCAATAAGTCAGATTTTTACTGGCCCATAGCACAAAATTACCATAATATATCTGTGGGGGATTGATTTCTGGCTTTCAAAATTCTCTTTCCAGGCTCCGACTTTGTTTTGTTTTTCTTTCTTTTTTCTACTGCTTCATGATGGAGGGCGGTGCTACGAGCTACGAGGTTGATAAAGTTCAAAGATTACTTCATGCCTCTTTAAGACTCGTTTTAGACTCTCAGACTAAGCCCTCGTACATTTGAATGATGTAATATCAAATTCACCCTAACCCAATTTATCATTAACTTCTGTCTCATATCCTGACAACAACTGTGTATTATACCTAATACATGCTTCTACAAATTGTGTATATAATTGTTTTTTTTTCTAATTGATAATTTCTTTATGAATAGATTAAATAATTTTGACATGTTGAATGTTTGAAAATAGAGCAACGGCTTGAGTTTGTAATATACTACCTCGATATTTTAATTGAGGTATTTTTCTGATGCATAATTGGCCTTTTTAATTGAATGGGGTTGGGAACTGAATCATTGTTGAAAAGAATATTTTAGTTCAATTTCTCAGTCTTGGTCTAGGTGAAGGCCACGGATACCAAGATGAGTACTGGCACGCTGTTTTATTATGATGCTGAAATCATGTTTATTTCCTGGAAAACATTTTTTTTTTAAAAGGTTATAGTCTGTACAGAGATTGCTTTTTCCTCACTATTTTCTGCCTCATAGCCACATTTCCATACAATACATGCAAATTAAGTTATCATACCTGTACTTGGGCCAGAAGAAAAAGGTATCAGTGCCTTCACACCTGGATTTTAGGCATTGAGCTTTAGCCCTTTTTCCTCTATTTCCTTCCATCCCTCCTTCCATCCTTTTGCCTCTTCATACCTTTCTCTATTTTTTTCTCTCAGCTCAGGGAACTGGAATATAATGTACTGTAACCTCTCTTATGTCTATTTAGGAAGAATCACATTTGAAATTTGAATTGTAATATTATGTTTGATATTGTTATAGTGATAGTTTTTTTTTATTGAGGTGCGTGCAGGTGGGTGTGCACTGACACTTTTACACCAACAAAACTGTGACGGACATGAAGACTCTCATGAAGTCTTTTGTGTCTTCTTGGTGCTAAATGATGACAAAGCCATACTGGTTACTGTTACATGCTGTCTAATTATCTGTTAAATCATAAAACTTGATAATGATAGTGAAAATAAGATAAAGAGGAGAATAGAATACATAAAATGCATCTTCACATGAAAATAGACATGGAATGAACATAACATAAATGGTAAATACAACCCACTGAATAATAATAGTAAAAATATGAGGAATGCATAACATAAGATGGAAAATAAAACCCACTGAATAATAATAATAATAATAAAAATAAAGTTAAAAAATAGAGTACATAGGATGCATAAAATCAAGTAAAATACAACATTTTAAAAGAAGTGCAGCAGTGCTTAAGTGCGAAGCAAAGTGCAAAAAAAAATAAAAAATTTTTTTTTTTAAGGCCTGTATCGGGAAAGTCATAGCTAGTTAAAGGCTAAAGTGAAGAGATAAGTTTCTAGCTTTCTTTTAAAAATATTTAGCGAGCTGGCTTCCCTGATATCTATAGGTAGTGTGTTCCATAGCTTTGGGGCGTAATTGACAAAGGCTGCATCCCCGATTTTCTTTCGGCTGTTGCTGGGAACCTCCAATAAACCAGCAGCAGATGATCGCAGTGTTCTTGAAGGCAGGTAGTGAACAGGGAGTTAGCAAAGTAGCTTGGTCCTAGCCCATTAAGGGCTTTGTATATAAGGAGGAGGACCTTATCCATTATACCAATTCTAAGTGTTACAGGAAGCCAGTGTAGAGCAGCTGAAACTGGACTAATGTGCTCTCTCCTCTTGGTTCTGGTTAATAGCCGAGCTGCAGAGTTTTGAATGAGCTGAGTTTAAATTTTTAAAAACATTTAAATCAAAGTCCATTCGCAGAATCAGTCCCAAATTTCTCAGCCTCGTCTGGAATGGCATTTCTAACATGTGTACTGAATTTTGTGCGATTCGACCAGAAGGGGGCGCCGCAAACGCCAAAAATGGGCGTGGCCTAAGCAACAAACGGCCGTAACTCCACACCCGTTTGTTCAATGATCGCGAAACTTGGCAGATATATCCAGGGATATATTTGGGCCGTGTCCTCAGAACCACTGACACTTTTCTTGCGACGTCAGTACCATTCAGAAAAGGCTTGAACCGCTTTCATGGCCGCTTGCGGCTATATTTATACCTGTAATTGTATTAACTGTTAATGTTACTGTCTAATTATACTGTTGCATTGTAACTTTAAGGGAGCAGTAATTGAAAGTTTTATTGACTCATTTACTGAATCTGTTACCTCAAATGTACTGAGCTCATGTAAACATTTCAGCCGGATCAGAGTACTACGCAGTTGGCCCTCTGTACAGATATTATTCAGTCTGATGGTCATTTTTCTCCCACATGTAAATACTGATGTTGGGGATAATTCAGTTGCTCCTGTATGCAAAGTCACTGTTGTTTGATCTTGCTCGATAAATGCCTGTTTTAGCTTTTGACAAGGTTGCTATGCAGGTCTGGAAAGTCTGGGAAATTAATTTGATCATTTCCAGATCATGAAGAGTTTGGGAATTGCACAAAGTCTGAAATAGTATTGGAGGGGTTATAAAGAATAATCCTAGGTGATAATGTGATATGGTCTAATTGACAGTCATGTTTATCAACCATATTGAACAATGACCAGAATATCGGCCTATATTATATTGAATATTGAGCAAAATATCTAATCCAGTCAAGAAAGTAGGGAGTTTTAAAACAGATGTCTCCTGACAGATGATTGTATCACAGCTACCATCACTGTACTGTACAAGCCTCTAAACACTCTGTATAGAATTGAGATTATTTTGTATTTCTAATTTTTTAATGAATGGCCTAATTATTTTTTACATGTTGAAATCTTGGGAAATAGAATAATGTTCTGTGTGTAACTCATTTTAATCTATTGTCAGCAATAGCCTAATACTGATGTATAGTTGGCCTTTTGATTGAATGGGAATCGGGAGGATAATTCAATTTTACTAAGTGTTGAAGAGAATATTTTAAGAAAAATAAAAAATATCTCAAAATGATTCCAGCAGTAGTCTCTATCCTTCATACTCCTCATTTCAGTTATTTACAGTTGGGTGTTTTTCTGTTCACTTATAATAAACGTTAGGTCAATGCCTTATCTCCAGGTTTCTTAAGCAAACCTACAAGAGCACTGGCATGTTTCATCAAAAATACTGAAAGCCCTTTGTTGTCCTGGAAACGAAATATTACAATGTGGATGCTGGGTTAAATGGTTGAAACCCCTGCTTTCATTTTTTTTTTTAAAGCAACATCATTTTTTTCCTCTTTATTTATTGAAAATTAAAGGAATAACTGAAATAGTATTAGTAGTAGAGTATCCAGATAAAAAAACGCACCATAGACAGGGAGGATATACAGACAACTGCACAAAAGCCTTATATTATGTTTTGTTCAGTGACTGAATGTCTTTTCTCTTCAGTAAACAAGAGACAAACGTGTTTTTCATATGTGAATTCAGATGTTTAATCGTATTTTGCTTGCAGGATATACCGATTAATAAAGAAATACATGTCTGCATTTTTTTTCACTCATGAAGCCAAAAATATCGACGTCCTTGCGTTTAGGCGTTTCCCATTTACGTCTTGACGTCACTCCAACGACAAGGAATCTTTCCTTCCGCTGCCGGTAGAGTGAACTGACTAGCTGCCAAGAAGAAGAGAAGAAAAGAGCAGTAAGTAGAGATTGGCTTTTTAATGAAATAGGGTTACAATTGAGATACGGAAATCATCCACTCCAACAACTGTGAAAGCCGATCGACTCAAGGTAGGTCCAAAGGCTCATACTGTAATATGTATTTGCCGGCATGGGAAACGGCGGCTGGCTGAGATAGCCTTGTTAGCTCGTCTATTGGTACTTAGCTAGCTAATATTAGCCCGTAGCTAGCAACACGGCTCAGAACATAACGAGGATGCGTCCGTTTTGATCCCCGAGTGAGGGGACTTGGGCGGGGTTTTCCAGTATAGTCCAATTCTTTGATTGTTCGATGAAACGAGGGAGACAAATCCAGCGCGCCCTAACTTGAATGCCCGAGTTTTCTCTCATACAAGCCACCTTTAGCTAGCGAAGTGCTTGGTCAGGGCGGGGAAAGCGATAAAATAGCTCACATTAGCTAATAGTGATGTTCAGCCATGACAGAAATGTCGTTCATATTAGCCGGATCTTGCTAGCTAATTTAAGTAAATTGACCATTGACCTAAGCAACTGTCAGATAGTTAGCTAGCTAGTCAAACAATTTAACACGGTTGGAACGCAGCATAGCTAGCTAGACAAGGCTAACTACCGCTGCCGTTAGCTTGCAAGTCCTAAAAAGAGGCCTGTTGCGTTTGCTTGCTGTCAAGTGAGCTAACGGTTAACATTGTCACTGTAACATTATTGACATAAGGTTAATTCTTGAACTGGAGTAAATCAAAGATATTTGTTACAGTCGGTGCTGGTGTAATAGTTGGCCTAAATCATGTGCCAGTCATGTAGGAGTCATAAGATAAATGTTAGTCAGGCATCAGTAACGTCAGGTAAATGTTAAACAGTTTTACTTGTTAAATCGCCACTGCAACCAACCGTGTACGACTGGCATCACAGCCAGCATTAGCGATGTGATATGGAAGGCATAAACGATTTAATATATTCACTTACACGTGGTTACTGTCATTTAGATGTGAAACTAGCTAGAAAGATGATGGATTTGATTCAACAAAATACAATAGTTGACTTCGACTTAAGATAACTGTTATTCCTGTAAAGCCTCTAGCTATTACTTACAGCTGTTGAGGAAATAGCAGCAGGCTGGGAGATGAGCAACAGCGTGACTATGGATGGAGATTTCTGCTGTAACTATAGGCCTTATGCAGCCTGTCATTACACATATGTGTGTGTGGTTATGGTTTCCACATGATGGCTTAACCCCCAGTCACTTTCTATAGTTTCTCTGACTTTTTTAACAAATGAGATTGATGCTATTATCTACTAAAACATGACCACTAATTTGACATGGTTAGATTTCAGTCAAAGTCAGATGAATTGGTTTGTAATTAGTAGTGTCACCCATCATAAAATATTGTTGTAGATGCCAGCATAGTTGGGTGTGGCAACAATCATGTGTTCAGTGTAAAGCTATGCATCTGCCATCTAGCATTTCCCTGTCGAAAAGGTACAGACCAAACCATTTATAGAAGGTTCTTACACACAAGTCCATGCCTCCAAATCCACAGAGCTGTTGTGATGTCTGAAAAGCTGAACTTTGTGTCGAAATCGGTGGTTTAGATTGATAATCTCCAACGTTCATGTGATATAACAAAAAAAAAGAAATTCCTATTATTATCCAAGTATGAGTGCAATATTATTATTATATTATAATCCTTTACAACTGAACCAAAGAATGGAAAGGAAACTCTTTAAAGGCCACCCCTGGTTTGAGAATTTGCCTTCCCACAGATCATTTCCAAAAAAATAAAAAAAAATAACTGCAGCTCCTTTGCCTATCTATGTATATTTGGCAGTGCTTGGTTATGTTATTGATAAACTGGTTCAAAGCAGAATTAGTACTACTAAAAACAATTAGCTTTAATAATGAGATAACAACAGGGTGGGAAACTAACAGGAGCCACCAGACAAATGCTGGTATGTTTTGGCTGTGACTGATGAGTTTGTCTAACCGACCATCATGTAGCTGTTTCTCTCTATTTCAAAGTTTCAGCTGGTAAACTGGTACAAGTGGATGATGAATTTTTGGATCCACCAGCCGCTGTGGCACAAATTTATATTTTATTGCAAATTCCGTCTTCACTAATAGGGAGGGACGATATATTGAAATTCAGCATGTATCGCAAAACAAAAATGTGACAATACGTATCGTAGGGCAGAAAAATGAATTGCGATATTATCTCAATTTTATTCTGCAAGCCAATGCCATCGCTAGAAAGATTTGTGACTCAGTCAGAAATAAAGATAATTCTGCACAGTCAGACTTTGCTGTCATTGAACTTTTATTTATGACATTGTATCGTGGTAACGAATCATGAACCACATATCGCGTATTGATCATATCGTGACATGCGCGTATCGTCTCATCCCTATTCACTAAACGGTATGCATATTGTTACTGTGTAGACAGAAGAGATGAGAGAGCAAAGGGGGAATCAAGTCAAATCCACGCTGACTTGTGCACATGGCATGTACCCCAGCCGGTCCGTCATTTATGTCTTTTAAAAGACCATAAATATCTTCAGTCTTCTACTTCTGTGTCGGCAGGTGACCGAAGATGGCTGTGAACGTGTACTCGACCTCAGTGACCAGCGAGAACTTAAGTCGTCATGACATGCTGGCCTGGATCAACGAATCACTACAGATCAACCTCACCAAGATAGAACTGCTGTGTTCAGGTAAGAGGGGCGTGTGTGTGTGTGTGTGGGGCTGGGCAATAATTCAATATTATCATTTATCGTCTTTCAGTGGAATTATATCGTCATAATATGGTGATTTTTGGATATTGTGACGCAAAATTCTGGGGTCTAAACTGATAATAACAAGCACATTTTATTTAAAAACTCTGACAAAATGAGTTATGAAACATTTTAAGGAATATTATTTGAAAATTTCAGTTTTGTTTGACGTCACACCTAACATTACCATTCTGTTCAATGGGATGAACACTAATGTGATTGTTTAACATGTGATTTTGCATACAAGAGCCATATCGTGATATATATTGATATTGAAAAAAATTATTATCATGGTATTGATTTGAACCATTTCGCCCAGCCCTGTGTGTGTGAGAAACTGACTAAGCCCTGGTTGACCCCGTTTGGCCCTGCAGTGGGAACCAGGCTACTGAGATTACATCAGACACAGGGGAGCAGATTGCATTGTCATGATGTAGCGGGCTAACCCGAGCTAACAGGCCAGATATTTGGCTTGGGTGTTGAACAAATGGGATGAGATCACGTTTCACTTGATGCCATTCAAATGTCTTGGTGCTGAAATGATGTAATGGTTGCATCGCATAGCCTGGCCTATGACTCGCATGGTGAAGGCTGGCTTCACAGACACTGGTTCAGAAATGGTTTAAAATTTGTGTTTAACAGTTTTATTGGGGGAAAAAACAAAATCTTGGTCTATACTAGTCTAGATCTGTGTCTCTAAAACCTTTAAAAAAATGCTGATATGGAGAAAATAGTCTTCTTTTTGTTTTTACTTTGCTTTTATTGGGTTTATTTTCGCAGGGACCCTGCACATTGATCAACTCTAATCTTTGGGGATTTATGTCAAAATCTATTACTTCATTGTTCATTTCACAATAAAGCCGCCTGTCCATGCAGATGTTTGAGAGACATAGATTGTCTATCCACGACTTGTTAATATCCAGACCCATAGTTTTAGTATTTCAGTAAAAGGGCGTGTCTGAACAGTCAGGACGCCAGCACAGCTGCTTTAATCCCGTGCGGACACAACTATCTCTCAACTGGGGTTTCAGCTGCAGTGGAAGAGTTTTGTTCCAAAATGGGATAATCTACCATTTGGGGGGGGGAAGCAACATATAGCCTATTTATTAACACAACATGAAAAGTAGGCGTCATTTTGGTACTTAATAGGTAACTTAAGTCCTTGGATGACAATATGATAACCCGCTACTGCCTGGATCCTCTGTATTTTAGATTTATTTCGTGATTGTTTTTTCCAAAATGTGTATATATAGAGTTCAGGGAATATGTTTAGGCAGATGTGTCTAGGTTTGGCCTGGTATTGTGGGCACTGGACCACTGGACAGAAGAATAGTGTTGAGTAGGGATGGGACAATGTATTGAAATTCAATATATCGTAATACAAAAATGTGACAATATGTATCGTGGGGCAGAAAAATGAATCGTGATATTGGCTCCATTTTATTCTGCTGTAGTAATCACAGATGAGACGCTTGTCCATCACAGTTTCACAAGCTTTCCATCCAAATTATATTATTGTCACTTTGTAATGACATTTTTAAATTGTTGTTTACATTCTAGCAAGACAATGCCATCCCTAGAAAGATTTGTGGCTCAGAAATAAACATAAATCTTCACAGTCAGACTCTGTTGTCATTGAACTTTTATTTATCACATCATATGGTGGTTGCATTGAATCGTGAACCCCCTAGTGTTGTGGTAATAGTAATATTGTAGTAAATAATGCATGTGGATTTGTGTTGACTTGGATGTTTTTGAATTTTGTGTTTAGTAACTTTTCTTGGTCGGTAGGCCTGTCTACAGGGAATGGGGCAAAATATTGGTTTACGTTTGCTGTTTCAAATGATTGGACTGATAAGGAGGTTTGGGATGGAAAGAAGCTTAGTAACTGGGATTTGTGATGCCACTCCTCCCTAAATACTGATGAAGTACCCTTGAGCAAGGCAGCCAACTGTCAGCTGCTGTTCGCTGGCCAGCAGTAGAAGACTGAGGCTGCAGCTGCCATGTGTGAAGTGAGGTGTTAAAAAAGACCTAAGGTACCAATAAAGGTTGAAGAAAGAAATGTCTGTGCTGTCACTTGAAAGGAAACTCTTACCAGGGTATAAATTAGGTCTATTTATATCTTTTTTTTGTCTGCTCTGCTGGAACATGATGTACCTTTTCCGTTTTTTTTTAGGAATTCAGTATTTTTGGACACCCATTCAGTCCCTGTGAAGATTTTACCAGATTACCTTACTGTCATGTTTTGTTGTGTCTGCCTCTTCATTTGTCCAGGTGCTGCCTACTGCCAGTTCATGGACATGCTCTTCCCCAACTCTTTGCTTCTGAAGAAAGTCAAATTCGGTGCCAAGCTGGAACACGAATTCATCCACAACTTCAAGCTCCTGCAGGCCGCCTTCAAAAAGATGGGAGTCGACAAAGTAAGCTGCTACATGCAAACAGCCGCTAGCATGCAAACATGCAAATAATAAAGCCCTTCCCTACTGATTACATGTAAACAGCACATTCTGCAGGGTTCCTACAAAGGTCTGGAAAGTCGGGGAATACGTGGAAAAAGAATTTGGTAATTTCCAGCTGTTGATAAGTTTTAAATTGCACACAACGTTTGGAAAAGTCTGGAAAAATAATGCACATAAAACTGTACACTTTCTGTTGTTTTAGACTCCTGTCATCTAACATATTCTGATATTTGTCGCTGTAAAGAATAATCCTCTAGAGTGACAATGGCATGTTTACTAGGGGAAAGATGACTATCTGCATAAATGAGATTGAACCCCAAAAGTGTCAGATCAAATAAAAAATGATGGATAAAGGTATGGAGTTTTGAAATTTAAACTGTGTAGGAACCCTGATTCTACCAGCGCAGGAACCTAATTTTTTTGTCACTTGGTTACAGTGGCTGGTACACTCTAAAATTCACTTTGGCAAACTTTCCAGCCAGCTAGATTTTTAGAATAGAATAAAGCATCCAAATGATAATTGTTTATCTGCCAAAGTGTCTGGAAGAGCGGAGCCAAAATGTGCTAGTATTTGGCTGATGGCTGATTTCCCACCCTGGAATAGCTCCACCATCCCTCCCTTACTGCTGACATGCAAAGTGCAAATCCAGCCCCTCCCCTCCCTGCTAGCTGACCTGCCTTCACTGGTCTGGTCGTGACTCATTTTGTTTTTCACAGCTCTTTGTTAGCTCGTCTGTCTGTTTTATCTGCCTGTAGACACTGATGCAAACACACCTTGAGCACACATAACCAAAGTCCTCCGTGATCAGCGTTCTGCCACCGCTTCCTTTTCCAGGGAGTGCATGTGGTCATAAATTGTGAGAAAATTAATCACGTGGGAAATACATTTTGAAGCATCATCTGTGTAAATAATTTAAATGACCAATTCTGTTTTCAGATTTCAGATTCAGATTTTATTTACTCTAGGCCACACATCATGGTATGGAGTACAAACATAAAACAAAACAGCAGTACAATGGTAAACAGCCAGAATAGATCTTTAGCACAAATTAAGTCATTTAAAGAGAGGCAGAACATTACTCAAAAATGCACCCAGTTTACATACTATCCTTGGTTTATCTGTCTGCAATAATAATATAAGTTTAAACATAGACGGATGGTTTACAAAGTATTTTGGCAGGTACTTCTTTCTATTCTCAACAATGCTTGTATTTTTACATTCAAACAAAATGTGATATTCATCCGCATTCTTTCATTCATTCGTTCAGTCGCAGGCTACACATGTGCTCTTCTTTCATTTTCCATAAATTTTATTTTCAGGAGTATACGCTACTAAATTAGAAGCACTATAGAACCCTAAAATAAAAACAATATACCCTAGAATACTTGGCCAACATTTTGAGGAAATCAAATTGGGGATGTTTGTCATCAGTTCTGTCCAACCTTACTTTTTATTTTCAGATTTCATGCAGGTAGAATATGTCACACAACATTAAAGGCAGAAACAGCCTGGAAGCGCCCGACGCGGCCCAGTTGTCGTCTGTGGTCCGATGCGCACTAAAAGAGAAAGTCATGCTCCAGACATCTTAACATAAAGGTTTGCTCTGTTTGACCGGCACGCAGTTCAGCTGCTGGCCTGAGAAAGTGGACGGGGATGTTGTGTAGGACAAACACGTCCCGTGTCCAAGTCATGCTACACTTTGTAGTTTCAGTCCCCTCTCTTCAAAGTCACTACCAAAGGCTTTTTAATGGAAGATAAAATAGTTTAATGACAATTATTGCTTTTAAATAATAACTGCTACTTTATGTTTTCCCTTGTGGACAATAAAAAAACATCTAATCTAATCTAATGTTCCTTTTAGATTATTTTATAGTTTCACTTTTTTGTGCTGGTATACACATTTTCAAAAAAAATCTTCGATCGATTTGCACTCAAGTTACCGATCAAATATCAATGTTTGTTAGGCCCAAACATGTTACAAGCATGTTACAACATTGCATCTTGGAGATTTGGATACATGGATGTTTTCACAATACCTACGTTAGGGCTGGGCACTATGCTGAAAATTTACCAGAACTGACACTGGCGCTCTCTCACCAAATTTTCTACATGTCACTCTGTTCAATAAATACATTTGTCAAGTTGCCAACTTTACATAAATGGTTTCATTTGTTTTGCTTCAGTTAAACTGCAAGTCTCGCCTCACAGTGGCATGGCTGGTATATAATCTGCTGCGTCAAGCCAGACAGAGATGGACAGAATGCGACTGGAAGTAAAGTGGTTTTACCTTCAAAATAAAAGCGTACTTTTTTATGACACTAATGGTGAATGTAGTATTTCTGCACCGGGGTTAGAAAAATAAACAAGTTATCATTTCGTATATCGTTATCGAGGTAAATGTGACAGTATATAGTGATATGAATCTCAGGCCGTATCGCCCAGCCCTAACATAATGTACGTTGTCAAGAAAACACTATGGTAGGCCAACAAAGATTATAAAAGGCACGGCAAATCCTTCTTATTCATCTGCCTTTTTCAGATTTAACATGCAGCGGCTTGCAGGACTATTGACAGTCATACTATCATTTATTCATGGGCTCATCTTGCTTCCTGCCGTCCCTTTGTTTGGACTCATTACTTTACTGCGTCTCCTGGAGGCCCAGATGGGGGTTTGCATGTATTTATGCATTAGTTGGAAATGATTGGACCGTGTTTAAAGCCCCATGTTACAGACACATGAACATGTAAAGGATCTCTGTGTGGTCAGACAGTTCTCTATTCAGCGTTGTAATCCTAGGCATTGTTTCTGTGTTTGGGACTTCACCCCAGTTCACTGTGTGTGTGTGTGTGTGTGTGTGTGTGTGTGTGTGTTGGCTAATGATGTCAGCTTCCTCCATTGCTGGCTAATTGTGTTTACTGCTGATCCAGCCAGCATGGCCTTCCCCACCCCCCATCTTTGCTATTTCTTTTCCTGTTGCTCCCTTTCTCTCGCTTTTTCTTCCATTCTGGCTGGCTTGATGTTTACTTTTCTGTGCCAGCATTGAGGGCGGATTGGCATCTTCGCTGGCATCTTCTCCGGCGTCCTGTTACAGACCCTACACTGTTAGCCGGTAATTTAGTTCCAGCAACTCATTAGCTGCCCTCTACGTCAGTGTCAGAGTGAAGGCTGTCTGTATGTAGCTGTTGGTTGGCAGCTGTAGAAAAGCACTGGTGACTTTCACATACAGTCTAGAGCATGAGCGCATCAGAATCGATTTAAAGGAAAAATCCAACTTCAGGTAGCATTAAACAGTTAAATATCACCAATCTGTGGTGTTCACTGTATTCCAGGAGTTATTTTGCAATGAAATGTTGTAATTTCTCTTTTCTCTCGCCCTGCCTTATCTAATCCTACTTCAGTTAGTGATTGCTTACATTTTCCAGAATGACGTGCGCTTCTTACTCAAAACGCAACATGTCTTTTGGTTGCATTGAATTCTGGTCTATTGAGGCTTCTGTCGGAGGAGAAATCGGTCTCTCTCCTCTTCTACGATGGATTTCTCCCTGTATGATTGTTGAACGTCTCTTGGTGCAAAATGGCAGCTCTAGAAAGAAGCCCTCGCTCTTTGATTCTGAGGGACTGACAGTGACATGGGTGATAAGATTTCTGCTATTGTAGCAGCGCTGGAAGTATATTGACGTCACATCGTCAGGATTTGGCCAACAAAATGGGCCCAGAAATGCAAGGTACATCACTAATGGCTCCTTTTTAACAGTGTTAGTTTTTTAGGGTGGATTTTCCTGGTCCTGATCCTCTGTTCTTCCCCCTCCAGATCATTCCAGTAGACAAGCTGGTGAAGGGAAAGTTCCAGGACAACTTTGAGTTCGTCCAGTGGTTTAAGAAGTTCTTTGACGCCAACTACGACGGGAAGGATTACGACCCTGTGGAGGCGCGGCAGGGCCAGGACACCATGCCCATGCCCAACCCCACCATGTCGGCTCTCAACAAGCCTCCCAAGAAGATCCTCAACCAAGGTTTGACCTCTGACTGGACCGGCCTAGAAAGGGGTTTAAAGCAGAAACAGCTGGTCTCTCTCAGGGAGTTGAAAATTATTATGAACTGAGTGGGAAATTGCCACTAACCAAACACTGGTAAAAATTTGACTGAATTGTCAGTATGTCTGTTCTGTTAGTGACGTTTTGGCAGGTAACCAACCCTCATTTTGAAGCCATATTTTATTCAGAAAATGGTGAAAGTGGTTGGTAAATTCTGGAAATTTACCAGCTACTGTGGCCAAAAATGATGAAAATTAATTTAAAGGAAAAATAGATGCTGTTTTATTAAGTGTAGCAGCTAGTTTTCTAGCTAGACTAGTTTTCCAACATGGAGGATAGAGTTGAAAAGGAAAAAAGAGAAAAAAGCCTCAGTTGGTAGAAAAAAGCCTCAGTAGGTATAGAAGATTGTTTGCTAGTGAAATACTAGCAAACACTATCTGAAAACTAGGGATGCATGTTTATGGCTAACATGATAATCCTGATTATTTCTCCAGGTATCGATAGTAGGCGATCGTGATTATTAATCGCAGTTATCCATTTCGATGATTTGGGGAACAGTCGATATCTTTTTCAAAAGCAGGCACTCAAAATGAATGAAGTGAAATGTTTGACTATGCCTGAATTCTGGTAATTGTGGAGACTAATGATTATACATGATTGATTATGCAGGCCTGCCGAAACTAAACTGAAATAAAGTCAAATTTCGAGTCATGAAGAACTAGTGGAAGTCGTGAAAAACGGTAACCGCCCTGGTGTGAAGGACTGTTGATGTCGTCGTCTTTTCTTTGACCCTCTCTTCCTCGTCTCTCCTCCTCAGCTCCTCAGAGGGCGGCCGTCGCCAAGGTAGCGCCCAAGATGGCTCCCGGCAGCGCGAGGAGGCCGGGGATGGGAGGAGGTGACGAGGAGAGGGCGGAGCTCGCACATGAGGTCAGCGCTCGTATAGGAGTGTGCTTGGTGGAAATAATTAAAAATGTCCATCTCTACTTTGAATGCATGAAACTGTTGTTATTATCCTGGGTTTCAGTGGAGAGTTTTAGTGTCCCATGATAGTCAAAATGCTTTTTTCCACCCTGCCAAGAATACAATTCTGCGGGAAACACTGATTACTTGATTTTTTTGGGCATGATAATGGTTAGTTTTAAAGATATATTGAGTTTTTTCTTTGGATCTTTGAATCTAAAAATATCGGTATCAGCCTTGAAAAACCCATATCGGTCAAACCCTAGTATATATGCTCATTTTACAGTTTAATAGGGATTATTTTAGGCATTTAGCTGATGTTTAGGTATTCAGTTGACCCTGCTTGTTAAGGCCCGCTCAGCATATTGGACTCCCAACAAGCAAATTAACAAAAATACAATAACAGCAATAACATGTTTTTGGAAGTGAGTCTTGATTCGTGTCTTAAAAGAGGAGGAGAGGTATATGGGGTCACCTGTCCGAGCAGGTTGGGATCTCCCGGTGCTAAATCTTGTCGTCTCGGCCCATTTTTATTTTCAGGTGGACATGCTCAAGTCTACCATCCAGGACATGGAGAAGGAGAGGGACTTTTATTTTGGTAAGCTGCGGAACATTGAGCTGATTTGCCAGGAGAAGGAGGGCGAGGGCGACCCCACACTGCAGAGGATCATAGACATCCTCTACGCCACAGACGTGAGTTAAAGTTTGTTTCTGTGAAATGCTGCAAAACTTCTCTGCTTCAAAAATGAACAGTTTAATACCGAAACGCCATATATCCATTTTGAGGGGGAAAAGATCTAGATGTGTAAGATCTAGAGGATCGATGTTGTAAAAATAATTTTGTCAAACTAGGACTTAAGTTACCCACTACCATTGTTTTTCATTTTGTTTAGTCAATCATTTTGCAAGACTAGGTACCGCTTTTTAACTATTTCTTTGTGCCAAAGCCTCATGCAAATAAGACAACTGGTGATGCATTTGTGAAGCAGTTCGTAAACAAAGCTGTAAAATGCTAATGCGTGTTTAGCTGTTTATCGACCATAGATTAGCCTTAAAACATCCTCTGTAAACCAATATGGGCTTAGTTCAATCCCAGATTAAAGCCCATTTGCTCTGCTGTTAGAAACTGCTGATGCCGTCTTAAAATTCCAGCAGAGGAATGGCATGCAGCTCGCTCGCTGAGGCCGAAGCTCTGAGGCGCCGTCCCTTTGCTCTGCGGAGGGCGGGACACACACTGCAAGAACTCACTGCAACGTTCCTATGCAGATCCGGAATGTATAGAAGTTCAATTCAATGATTTCCAGGTCCATAAAAGCTTAGTAATTGGACTTGAAGTGTGGAAAAGGATTAGATTAGGTGAAACTGTAAAGATCACCATGGGGAACTTGGGTATGGGGATTGTAGCCTAATATACATTTAACTAGACTTTCATGTAGTTGTAGACCCATTGTTAGTTCCTCTCTGATATTTGTGAGGGGAAATAATCCTTCTACCTCTCATTTTTTTCTTATTTCTAATGCTCTTATGTTTCTCATTTCGTTCCCTAGCATTTCTCTCTTTCATATTGTCATATAATATTGTCAGGACAATATGGCTCTGACCCTTGTACTCTTTGTATTGTTGGTGATCTAGGAAATGAAGCTTGTTGTATTTAAGGTATTTAGGGAGTCCACTAAATACCATAAATGTAAATGATCCTCAGCTTTAGAGTGACATGGCCGGACATTACTGGCAAACATCATGTTGACAAAGGACCAAAATTTCAGAATTATCTCAAGTTCATTATTCAATATCTCTAAAATATATAGTATCTTGTCCGTGAAAGCATGATTTTGTCAACTTTAAGTTACCTTCTGCCCTTTTTAGAAAGTAAAATAATCATGATTTCATTATTTTATCAATCCTTTTATAAGAGTGGGTTCAGCTTTTTTCACATGGATGCCGTTTCATTTTGGGCCTCTTCATATTGGTGTCATAGCAGTCGTAGAAGTAGAAAGTGGGTGTGATGTGGGATGTTAACCTCAGTCTTATAACATTTTTGTGGGATAGCTTGTCTGATGCAAACCCTTGTCAAAATCTTGTCATACGCATCTACACTTGCTATTACAAGCTCACATGCCAAGTTCAGGATGGGAAATTACCACCAGACAAATAGAGGGCATTTTCTTGTTGTGACTTGTCTTTTTTGTCTAGTCTATCAGCAGCTTTGGCAGGTAACCAACTGTTATTTGGAGGTCATATTCTAAAAATCTGAAAGAAAAAAAAAAAAGTGGATGATGTGTTTTGTGATTCACCAGTAACTCTGTCCGATGAACTAAGAAGCTACTTTCCTGGCCTGACTTTTCCTTTGTTGCAGTGCTGTAATCACGTTGAAACGCTGTGCTTAGGAAACCAAAGGAATGCTTTTTTTAAGTAATGTTGCTTGATTGAAGAGCTATACATTTCTGTCACACTGCTTCAAAGGCAGCTTGAGACACAGAGACCGAGTTATCCAAAATAAGCGTTCCCCTTAAGCTTTGACCCGGACGAGAATTAGTATTCCGATTTTTTTTCCTTTGAAGAATTTGCGTCCTTTTCTTTCCTTTCCTTTTTCCCACCCATCAAGGATTCTTTTGTTGTCGGTGATGTAGCTCCAAGGAAATGTCTCAGACGTAAAGCTGTGTGATTCAGACTGAGGAGGCATGACTACCTCTCGTGTAGACCGAGGAGGAGATAAGGAAATGTCATGCATGGACGTTCTGGTGGCTTAGTAAGTGGTCTGAGGAGCATACCATGGACTAGTGACAATAAGGTTCAAATCGTTCCAGCTCTTTCCCTCGAATCCCTGTTGCTTGTCACTCTCCGTTGTACACCGTCTGATAAAACAGCGTCTTAAAAATGGCATTAAATCGTCTGGGGAAGAGAAACGTGCATCCTCAGAAATGCATCCAGCTTTGAAAAGAGAGGTCAGAGCTTGGTTTGGTTGATGTGTATCAGAGCTGTGGTTCTGAATGTTAACTTCATGTTAATCGCTCAGTCTTTTCTAAAGGCCTTGTTTTACCCAGGGAGTTGGACTGATCACACTTTTTTTTTTTTTTTTTCTGCTTCTGCCTCTTCCTGCTACTGTCTCATCCCACTTCATGTTTTTCAGCAGAGCCCAGTTTTATATCCACACTTTGATTCTCTTTACCTTTCTCTCCCACACTCCCGTCTTTCTCTGTCGAGCCTCGTTATTTCTCCCCGTCTCCGCTCGCATCCGGTCGGTTTGTTTGAATGTGAAGTCTTGCTGCTCGTACACACACTGGGAGCGACCTGGTTGATGGGTGGCTGTGTTGCGTCCGCAGCTGCATGAGACCGCTACCGCAGATCTGTGTTAATGACAGATGATGAGTTAACACGGCAAGCTAGCAATTATCGAAATTCATTGAAAATAAACAGAAAAGGGGACGTCCTGCTTCAGCCTTCGGCCTTCAAAAACCCATATCGGTCAAACCCTGGTTGAAATGATGAAAGATTCTGTCTGTCGCTCTCTCTTAATCTCTTCTTCCCTCTCTCCATCTCTACTTTCCTCTCCATCTTACTTCTCTCTATCTCTCTTGCTCTATCTTCTCTCTCTCCACCTCTGTTGCTCTCTCTGTCTCCCTCTCTCCATCTCTCCCCATCTCTTTCTCTCCATCCATCTCTCTCACTGTCTCTCTCTCTCTTTCTCTCTCTCTCTCTCTCTCTCTCTCACCCCTCCCCACTCCATCCATCCCCCAATCTTTTGTCTATCTCCACTCTCAACTATCAAATAAAGGCAAAAAATGCCCAACAAATCATTAAGAAACAGAAAAACCTCAGAGTGACTTCAGAGCTTACCATCAATGGATGCAACCGTTCCCAGGGCATCGTTCCTGGAGTCTTTCAAATAAAAGTTGTAGAGAACTGGGAAGCTTTGAATGGCTGGAATCGACTTCTCTCCCGTTTTGCATTTGCCATGTGGAACTGCTGTTCATGAAACAAAATCACATTGGTTGAGAAACAAGGAAGCGTGGAAGTCTTGTTTGGCTGTCGATGGCCAATGACACTGAAAAGTTAAGCTGTGGCCATTTTTTCTCGGCCGGCAATCTTGTCGACAGCGTTTGAGTTTCCCTGGTCTCTAGCTGTCCGTCTTTCTCTCATATCTCCATCTGGTTTATAATCTGCCTCTCTCTGTCTCTGTCTCACCAGGAGGGTTTTGTGATACCAGACGCTGAATCAGAGGACCAGGAGGAGTTTTAACACTCAAGACTGCAAGCAACTTTCACTTAGATGCCCTGGTCTACAAACCCAGTTCTACCTTACGTACCCAGTTTTACCACACCGGCCCATTTGTACCCCGTTGTTGCGCCCGCACCTCAAGATACCTCCTCAAGCCAAGACAACCGGTTTGGTTTTTATCGAACGAAAACCCCGATCCCGACTCGTGGCCCCTCCCCTGCCTGAACCCCCGACCCGCCAGACTTCTTCCTCAAGCCCTCGGCCGCCGTACAGCTCAACTTCCACTTTCCTCAAACATACACCCGATGAAACCCACCCGACGAATCAACAACAAATCGACGAAGCCTCAGTCACTGCCTCCTACACTCCAGTCAGTCGGCGAGAATCCCAATCCCCACCTCTACATGTAACCCCTCCCCTCCCTAAACCAGATCACGTTCAACCAGAACATATCTGGTTTTTGAAATGGACTTCAGTATGAAAAAAATATGTTCTCTGTGTGTGTGTGTGTGTGTGTG
This sequence comes from Centroberyx gerrardi, assembly GCF_048128805.1. Classification (NCBI taxonomy): domain Eukaryota; kingdom Metazoa; phylum Chordata; class Actinopteri; order Beryciformes; family Berycidae; genus Centroberyx; species Centroberyx gerrardi. Next base: position 4,738,536 of record NC_136010.1, read on the forward strand.
TGTGTGTGTGTGTGTGTGTGTGTATGTATGTGTGTGTTAAAAATCAAGTTGAAACAAATCAAACGTGAAGAACCTCCTTTGAAGACCCTGCTGTCTGTATATCAGTCACTTTGTCCCAGACTAAGCCCAGTTCTTTGTATTCATTTGATGTCACTGCAGCCGTTTTTTGTGGCGGCCATTTTGTGCCCCTCCAATTGACGATTTGATTTAATTTAATTCAATTGGAGGTAGATACACACAAAGAGGCAGGAAAACACACCAGCAGGGTACAGGCTCATCCACACCATTTATTTTGGGATTGTTGGTGATCCAAATCCAAATATGTAATTTGTATTTTTGCAAGCTTTTCCCCACATTAGCTATTCCGACTAAGTATTGTGTATTTAAAATGGTAACAGTTGATAACTTTATAATGCCAGCAGGCATTTAGAAAGCTGACAACACTGCGAGCTAGTTAGCTGTACCCTGCAGGTACCCGGACGGCCCGTGTGTATCTGTGCAAAATGGCGCAAAGAAAAGCGACCCCTAGAGCCCAAACACTGCGAGTGCGGGGCTCGGGGTTCAGTCTGGGACGAGGCAGCGGTTCGGGTTTTCTCTTGGCCTGTTTCCACCTATCAGTGCTCCACGACCGACAACGCCAATGCTGCCATCTTGATTTTGGCCTGGTCCGCTTCAGAAGAGCAAAAAAAAAAAGCTGTTTTGTAATATTATGCTACTGTTTTATTTCACTTATTTTTTTCTCTACTCCTTTTTTTTTTTTTTCCATTTTACTTGTTTTCCCTGTTGTATGTGTCTGTCTGGGGAATTTAAGTTTATTGGCACCTGTCAGTCATGCGCTCACCTTTGTACATTTATTTTCTATTAAGGTTGAGTTTTTCTCACTCTTCTGAGATGATCACTCTGTTTGACACATGCTCCCTGTGTGGAGAAGCTTGTTTTTTCCTCGTCATGTCAATAGTGAAAGGTTTTTGGATATCGTCAGTGGTTGCTGTTCTCCTCGCAGATCAACTGTCTGTTCCCCTCTGCCACCCACTTGTTCTCATTAAGTTCACATTTCAGTTTCTCGGGGCCTTCTTAAATGTGCAATTCTTAATTCCAGGAAAGTGGCTTACTTTTTTCAGTTGAAGTGGTAGATGAAGCGTCTGAACCTTTTGCAGAGGTCAACACGGCCAATGTTTAATAGAAAATACAAAAACAAGTTAGAAATTGCATGATCAGTGGTGATCTTTTTGTATGTTTTGATTGTGTTTTGGAGTGCTTGTTTTAAGGCATACACACTGTTTTATACCAGTGACCCTTAACCGGCCCCTAGCCAACACTAATAATTCCTGATGGGCAGGAAGCTAAGAGCAGCCATGACACAAACACTGGTCACCCCTGACCTCTGAGTTTCTGCTCAGCCAGCTGTAGTCAAGAGGCTCTCCATTCTGAAAGTGAAATCTGTCCAGTTGAGTTGTGAAAGTGGAGTGTGTATCGTTTCTAATCCATCGGCCGCTGTGGCAGGTGGAGGGATGAAACTTTGACTTTCCTGCCCTGATTCCTTATGTTGGATACCTTTTTCTAAACCGATGTATTGAATAACTAATCATGGGATCAATGAGTTATTGACTTGCCGCAGCAAAGGCATATTCCTCTTTGGGAATGCACACTTAAGACAAGTGTCTTTTTTCCCCTTTTCTGTTTCCGCGCCCAGGTTAATGGCCAATTTTAATACTAGTAATGTATATTGTGGATCCAATTTGAGAATGATGTCTCCACTGCACTCTTAAAAAATGTCATTTTTAACATTTGTATCTCGTTTGGAACAACACACAAGTGTTAATTTTGTACAAACCGTATGTTAACAGCAACACATTGAAACATGTTGTTGTTGGCAAGTATTTAAAAAGTAACACAAGTGTGTGTGTTGTCCCAAACTAGATGCACAGGTTTATTTAAAATGGCTTGATCCTTTTCAGACTGTAATCTGGAGACTAGAACACAATGGGACCCAAAAATGCTTAACAGCAATTTAAACTGCCTGTCTCTGTTAGAGATTTTATACGTTTATCAATTGCCTTATTCATAAAATTTTTCTTAAACAACAAAAACCTTTTTTTTTTTTTTCATAATTTGTTCATATTTTTTTTTACTTTAATGTACTGCTCTGCTGTGTTTGGAAAATGTTTGTACTGTTACAGTAATAGTTTTACCAGGGTCTGAAAATAAAGGACGTTGGAGGTATTTTGGGCAGAAGCTTGGATGTGTCGGGGTGCAGCAGACTCGCCGTCTTCCATCAACCAACAACTAAAGCAAACTAAAAAATATTTGTGGTGTTTTTGCACGAGTGAATAGTTGAATTCAAGGTTTTCTGGTTAATTAATTGGTGTGTTTCACTTTCAACTGTTGGATGAAACGCACCAAGTTCCCTTCTGCAGTGGTTAGAAATGGTTAGACTAGTATCCATAGCTCCAGACTAAGAACAATGAAATACATAGAATAATGAAATTAAACAGTAATGATCCATAGGCTTCTGAGTGCTGAGTATTTTCTTCTTATTGGTGGAATAATTACCTGCAAAGTCTGTTTATCCAGCGTTTCTGATTCAGAGTGCTGGCTACAAGACCGGTGATATACAGTATATTCTCAAGCTGAGCCAATCACAGAGAGTTTGGCCAGTTTGAACTATATATTGTTATTATTATATATTATTACCGCCTCTTCTCTGGGACTAAGGCTGGTGATCAGGTGGCTTGACAGTTTTTCGGGGGGCAACGTAGATGGGCAATACTCCCAGGATTGGGCAACAAAGTGAGACATGGTCAAAAATTCAAATGTTGCTCCCACAGTTGGCCAAAAATGTAACATTTAAAAAAAAGATCAGCTGGCCTAGACTCGGCCTAGTGAAGCTGAAATGACCGAAAGCCAAACTCTTAATCAGTGGCTCAGAAATGCAGACCTGCAGTATTGAAGTGTAGCAGCTACATGGTTTGATTGTCAGGTACCAAATCAAAGGGCTGATAAAAGCCTTAAAGAGAAACTGACATGGACTAGAAGCACTGAATGTTTCACAAATCTGTCAGAGGTCGCCTGGATATTAATTTGTATTTTGACGTCTGTACGTTACCTTCTGTAAGACCACATCTAAAGAACAAAAAAAAAGCACACACACACACATTCATTTACTTTTTATCTTTGAAATTGCCACTTCGAAACCATAATTTTCCAGAATGAATGTGTATTTTTTTTGACACTCCAAGATAATCATTGTGCTCAACCGTTTCGAAGGTGCAGAAACTCAGAAAATGCACTGAGTGGTTAAAACGAAGGTGTTTTTTTTTTGTTAATGAGTACAGTCAACCTGTGGTGATGTAGATGTGAAGACCATGATGTGCAGGGTTTCCCAAAGGCCTCCGAGTGCCAGGAGCATCTTCGTCTCACTGGAAGTCAGTGGAGATAAATTACGTTAGCTGGGTTTTCCTTCGGCTGTAAAGTCTGCCGGTTTGGGTTTTTTTGTGTTGATGGGAGGTTGAAGGCTTCCTGAGAGAAGACCTGCGTCAAATTAGTCTGCAAATAATTCCTTATGTTCGTTTTTTGATGGGTGAGCTTTCCTAAATGTGACACAGGAAAAGTATTTGTCAAATTGAGATACTTTTATTTGATTGATTACTTGCACTGTCTTAGTTGTCCTAATGTGGTTTAACTCCACCCATCTGGGACACCAAGCAGGTTAAAATAAATGCTACAAATTGAATTGCAACTGCTATTTGACTCGGCTCTGTCACACACAACACCCTTAAGGAAAATAAACCTTAATAAACTTTGGATGTTTTGTGGAAGGAAAAGTTCAAATTTGAACCTAGTGAGAAGGAATAGACATAAAATACTTTGCATGGTGTTTCGGTTAAACAACACAACAGTTTGCAAAGACATTCCTGCTGCTGGTAAAAAGCTGCTTTTGGGAAACCCAGCCATGTTTGATGGTGTTTAGACCGAAGTGGGTTAACGCCAAGACAAATCTTACCACACTGAGGACGGACACGCACTGCAGGATTTTGGGATCAACCTCAGTCAAGACTGTTCAGCCCCCAAAAACAAATCCCTCAGTCTGCTCTCTGAGGTTTCTCACTGCAGAAACGAGCTAAAAACCTGGAACTGAAGGCAGAACGGCAGCTTTGGTTGAGAAGGGCAGAGGGTTAAGGACAGTGTGTTGTCCAGCCTTGGTGAAGAAGTGCATTTTGTTATGCAATGTCAAGGGGGATCGCCTCCTTTACATAGTGGCCTCTTTACCTAAACCCAGTGCCAATGTTACCTCGCCCTGCATTAACTCCCTGTTGGCTGGTGCTGGTCTGTTCAGAATAATAATACAGTCAAATTACTAAATGTAATCATTTCAATTACTTGTCAAGTGAATGTTGCAACATAATACTTTCTAATTTTCATTAGGGCTGGAAAGGTTTTGAAAGTCACCTCTTCATTTAGAGACTTGACCTTTCTGTCTTCAAGTAATTGAAAATATTTCAGCTGGTATTTGACTCCTGTCTGGTTTTAACGACAGTAGTAAAGGTGTTTTTTGTAAGTGTTCCTCAGAAGGGCACCTGCCTCTGTATGGTGTTTGGTATTACACTTTGGTAGAAGGTTTTTCTTCATGTTTTTACACACGTGCCCATAGCAACTCAAACAGTAATTTTGGCTGCTCTGGGGACCCGTAGTCACCACCGATCACTCACTTTCATTTGATAACCTGGTTTAAAAATCGTAATTCTAGCACATATACAAATGAAAAGCAGTAGCCCGGTAATATATCACTTTCACTTATCAATTTTACCTTTGAAATGAACACAGTGACAGCAGATCCCCAGGGCAGGCACGGTTTACAGTTCCTGAATTGCTGTGGCGGTGCGTGTGCTGAGAAGTGAAAGTGTTGGACCAGAGTGAAATACGGCTTTAAAGTAAACGGCGGTGCTTGTCCTCCGACCTCTGACCCTTTCTCTCCACACTCAGTGCCGGTATCCTCGTTCACTGTGGGCCGAGTGCCGTCCCAGTCTCCCTCCATCCTGTCCGGGCTTCTCTCTCTCTCTCTCTCTCTCTCTCTCTCTCTCTCTCTCTCTCTCTCTCTCTCTCTCTCTCTGTCTCTCTCTCTCTCTCCTGTGTCTGCTGGACTCTTTGTGTTTGTTATATTCTTTGGTAAACTCAATTTGCTGAATCAAGTTTCTTACAAACAATAAAACAGTATTTCCACGTCAACAATGGCCTGTTTTTGTTTTTTTCCCCCTCATATTTACTGCATGTGTCACTGTTGCATGAATCTCTAGGTTATATGTCACTAAGAAAAAATCCTGTATGTTAATTATAATGAGCAATTAAATGCTTTAATCACTGATTAACATATTGTCCAGTCCTATGAATCAATGAGTGTAAAATTGATTTATGTATTAAAGCTGAACACATTTGACTGTTATTATTGACTTGTCAGCTTCTATAAAATATTCCCCCTCTTTGACTTTTTGCACATTTTCTTGTGCTGCAAAGTTGGTTCAAATTTCATTAATGTGGGATTTTTAATCAAAAACAACATCAGGTATTCAAATTAGAATCAAACTTAAATCAGAGTAGAAATGTATGATACTTATGTGAGTATGAAATGATGAAATACCAATAACAGAAAAATATAGTTTGCAAAAGTAATGTTGCTCATATTTTCTTTTAAAAATTGCTCTAATTTTACCTTTTTACCTTAGGGATACAGCAAAGGAAAATGATATGCAATATGAACAGAGCAAGAAAACATATTGAACACATGAAGAAATAGAAATGTATGGATCATAGTGTGAAAGCATGGTTTACAAGCATTGAGAGGGTGTGCAGCAGTAGAACTTACTGGGACAAAAAGAATGTGAAATATGCAAAAAGTAAAAATATATATTGCTACTACCACTAAGAAAACTATTTATATAGCACTTTTCAAAACAATTTACAGTGCTTAACAAACTGGCAGCAAAAGGAACATGGTGATAAAAAGACAGCAATAGTGAGGGAAAGTTAAAAAAAAAAAATTTTTAATGACAATACAATGAGTGAGAAAGTCTATATGCTGGGTAAGAATGTACATAAAGTAAGCTGATTTCAAATAGGCAATTCAAAATTAAAAAAAAGGAAATCCGCACTCTCAAAAAGATATCTTGATTGATTTATTTAACATGTTTCAAATAAAAAAAAAAGACTATACAATAAAATAAGATAAGTAAAATTATGATAAGGCCTTTTTGTCCAAACGGGCCTTAAGAAGTGATTTAAATAATACATATGCAACATATAACAGATGAGAGGAATGTGATCATATGAAGAAAAACAACAGACGCCTTGTGAAGCACACATGACCATTCAGTCCAAGCCTGCGCCTAGTTGACCTCTGACCCCCAGCAGGCCGGAGCGGTGACATCACAGAGAGCCGGAAGGGCTTCTGGAGCGTCGCTGCATCAGTCCTGCACAACGCTCCCTACTGTCTGACACACACAACACACACACACACACACACAGACAGAGAGTAAAGAGACTGAAGCTGCTGTGTGTGCTCTGCAGGTCGATAAGCCATGGACGGCGCCGCGGTCGACGCCGGCAACGCCAGGAGTCAGAGGACGTTCAGGAAGTCCTCGTCTGAATTCGGGTAGGTGGTGGAAAAAAAACCACACAGCAGCTTGTTTTTTAACCAGCAGATCAGCAGAATTCAAAAGTATACAGGAGTCATTTGAAAATCAGGGGTGTGAGATTCTTTTGCTCTTTCACAGTTAAACACACTACTCCCTTCACTCCTAATGAAGACTCACTCTTCCATACATTATTTACTGTATTTTGAGTTGTGCTTGATCACATCTGAATCTGTGCCATCTCCAGTTTATCAGATAAACACAGGCAAGATCCATGAAACATGCAAGAATAATAAAGAAATAGTGTAACTTCTACCACAGCATTCATAATCAGAGGTGGGGTTTAATGAACCTAGTTGAGACTATTTTGTTGTCGACACCAAACAATCTCCATTACAACCCACTTACACACTCTGGCTAATGTAGTATGCATTAATACTAACCACAGGCTAGTAGGCTGATAAAATTGTGTTTATCTCATATTGATGCAAAATGAGAGCAAAATCACAAATTTTAAGATACGAGGGCAGATATTGTGGACTCTACTCTGCTGTCTTCACTGGAGAAATACTGACAAATCTGAAAATGAATGAGACTTGGTTAGACTCTTCTATTCCCACACAGACATACTGACTGCTTTGTAAATAAAAGAGATTTAATCTGACTTTACTTTTGACGAAATTAGTACATTTCTCCATCCTGTGTTTTCCAGGACCCATGCGGACCAACAGAAGAAAAAAAATACCATCAACCAGGTAAATAATATTCTGGTTTCAGGGCTTATTAGCCCCTTTTCCACTGAAGGCCAAAAGCCCAAGAACTTTGGCCCAGGAACTCTAGCCTGGAACTTAAGCACTGGGCTAAACTTGTTAAAAAGTGTTTCCACTGACCAACCTGGTCCCTGCGTAACCATGACAACTAACTTACACAACTGCTTGTCATCAAACATGGCAGACAACGCTGCTGTCAAATGTACCGTATAATCGTTAACATTAGTTTTAATTACTTTGTGGCAAGTTTTAAAAAAGAAGACGGTTGCAGGATGAGGCTAACATCATTCACATAAAAAAACAAAGTGTCATCGCTGGGCGGTGATTCCTACTGAAGGCGTTAAAGTAAAGAAAAACTGCCTTGCCTGCGTAAGCAAAGGCATTTTTTTCCCCTTTAACATTAGTCCTTTACTACTGTGTGTGTCAAACTTGGAAAGTGAGTGATAGTAATTGCGGTATTTTCTAGACAGCTAAATAAGGCCAATGTTGGTTTTAATATACGGTCTCAGGCTAAAAAGTTGTTTCCAACTCGTAACAGTCTTATTTTTCTATGTGTAGCAAGATGTATTTTAGATATCAGCTGAAAGTAATGCAGATTTAAGAATTAACATACCTAGTTTATAACAGGTAGATTCAAATTCAAATTCAAATTCAAATTCAAATTTGCTTTATTGGCATGAATGTCACAACAACAATATTGCCAAAGCATCAAGAATCAATGAAACAAAACAATATTAACACAATATTAAGATTGATACATATTAATTATATATATACAGTATATCGATATATAGATGCTCATTAATGTAGGAATGGCTGCACTCAGTTACAGACGTTACTAAGCAACACCCCTATTTGAAACAATATAGAATGTGATGATGTATAAGCATCAGGGCTAACAGCTTTGGCCCTGAGGATCTGGAAGGCCCAAGTAGTGGGGCTTGAGTTCCTGGACTAGCCCTGTTTTGGCCCAGGCCAACCCAGTGGAAAGGGGTCAGGAACTCTGGAACTAAGTTCAAGCACCAGGTTTGGCCCTCAGTGGAAAGGGGGATATTACTTACTACTGGTTTCCATTACAGGCCAGTTCAGGTTCTGTGGCTGCAGCACTGGAGTCTAGTCTTATCTTGCAAGTCTTGGTCTGGTCATAGACTTTACTTGTCTGAGTTGAAGTCTTAATTCCTGGGTAGCTCAATGGGTAGAGCAAGGCACTAACACTGTCAGGGGTTATGGGTTCAATTCCCTGCTGCTCGATAGAGGCTTTGGGGCCACGTCACAAATCTCCGAGCAAACACAGCTGGAGCCATCAGGGGTCCGTTAGAGAATCAGCTGTGCGCAAATAATATCTAAATATAAAACAAACAGGCTAGCAAAAGAGAACTAAAGATTGTTGTGGTGGCTGTTGGTCAATTCATTAATGTTGAAGTGAATAGTACAGGTAGATTTGCTTCCATATTTTGGTTACTGTGTCACAGTAAACTGTCTCTTTAGTCCTAGTCTCTACTCCAAAACACTTTGATTTACCCATTTACCCTACACCTGGCATCAAAAATGCATCTTCAGAAGCCGGATAGAAAACTGATTACCTGCCCCTCATGATTTCACTCACAATACTCAACTCAACTCAACTCAACTTTATTTATATAGCACTTTACACACAACACAGTTGATCCAAAGTGCTTTACAACACACACAGAGGAGACAAACACAATAGAAGAGGAGAAAAGATCAGAGTGATTGATAAATAATGATGATAATAATAATAAATAGTGAAGGCACATGGTCACACAGAGCCCAAGTGACAACACAGACCTACAGAGACTCCTGGAGAAATACCTGAGCTGGTTAAGTTAAGTTAGGCACAGTTAAAAGCTAGTGAGTAGAAGTGTGTTTTAAGATGACTCTTGAAGATCTCAATAGTGGGGGAGAATCGGATGGCGGGAGGAAGAGAACTCCATAGTTTTGGGGCAGCGACCCAATACCCAAATCCCTCTTTCAGACTTCTACCTAGACTCTATGATCTGATAAAAAGTTGTGAAAGGAGCACGAACTCTGAATTTATGTGATTTACGGACACAAATTATGTGAAAATGACATTCCTCTAGAGTTGGACACAGCATTTTCAGCTAAAGGTTGGCTAACGGTTAAGTTTAGGCAACTAAAACAACTTGGTTAAGGTGAGGAAAAGGCTTTGGTCATGGTTAAATAAGAAAAACTTTACCTAAAAATTCCTGTTCATAGTCGTTTCTCCTTCATGTAACCGTTTCATGCTAAAACACAGAGTTTTAACACTTTACATGCCACCAACATGTAATTTGGTGTTAACAAGTCGTGTTCATTTCATGTATTTGTGTGAGATCAGGCTGTTTAAACCAAAGATAATGTTTTGGGAGGAGTATGGCTATGACATATTTGGCTTTAAACAGGCTAATTGTTGTTAATGTTAACATACAACTAGCCACTGCTAACGCTATCAGATGAGTTAATTAACCATAAGACAGTGATGGTTAGCTGCCCAAATACTATTGCTAGCTAGCTAACAAGCTGACATTATCTAAACACAAAATTGATCACATGTATCAGTGGTATAATAATCAGTTCTGGGTCAAAAGCAGCGCAGAAATGAACCATGTCTCTTCATACTGTTGACACAACCAAATCATAAGTTTAGAAACAGCTGTTCTCAGCCGTTGTTGCCAAGAGCTGAGGTCCTCCAATATGGCCGCCAGCGGGTATGTTAGTCACCTGGAAGCCCTCTATTGGTAGAGTATGGTGATAATACCAGTCACGGGTTTGATTCCCACTGGAGCCACCCATACTAAAACTGTTTGCGTTCATGTTCCTGTAAGGCGCTGTGGATGAACAGTTCAGCACATGGTGTCTTGGGTACGTTTGTGTTGTGTGCAGGAGCCTCCAGATGAGGAGGAGGACAAGAAGCAAAGCAAACCGGAGGATCAGATCGACAAGGAAGTCCTCCGCAGGGTGGAGGCCATGTTCCACGAGGCTGACACTGATGGAGAAGGAGGTGGGAAAGAGATATATACCTGTCTGTCTACCTGCCTGTCTACCTGTCTGCCTGCCTGTCTGCCTGTGTGACTCTCTCTCTCTCTCTCTCTCTCTCTCTCTCTCTCTCCCTCAGGATTGGACATTGATGAGTTTCGGGTGTCAATGAAGAAGATCATGGGTGACGTGGATGATGAAGAGCTTGACATCATCTTCATGAAGGTTGACACCAACTGTGATGGAACTGTGGACTTGGTGGGTCTTAGTGTGTGTGTGTGTGTGTGTGTGTGTGTGTGTTTCTGTGGTTTTGTGTGATATGTATGGTGCATCTCTCTGTCTGTCTTTACCGTTTCCTGTCTGTCTGTCTGTCTGCTTTCTTGTCTGTCAGTCTTTCTATTGTCTGTTTTCTTGCTTAAATGAATCTCTGCCTGTTTAACTTTTTCCCACTGCGTGTGCATGTGTGTGTGTTCATGTGTGTGTGTGTTCATGTGTGTGTGTGTGTGTGTGTGTGTGTGTGTTAGGGCGAGTATCTGAACTACATGCTGTTGGAGTTCAAAGAGAAAGACTCACAGCAGAAAAAGGACAGACCGCTGGTCTTCCCCAAACCACTGAGGATCATCCCTGTGTGAGTACAGAGTAAAGAGAAAGAGAAAGAGAAAACAATTCAATCAATTCATTTGACAATAATATATTAATGTAATAAAAATGGCACACATAGCGACTTTAATACAACTTAAATGAAATATGTTTGATCTTATGTGAGATTTTATGTTTCATTGTCCCAATTAAATGGTTCAAAATCAAGCAGTAGCTCATAATTCACATTTCTTGGACCTGTCTCCTCTCCTCTCCCCTCCTCTCCTCTCCTCTTCCCTCCTCTCCTCTCCTTTTCCCTTCTCTCCTCCCTCCTCTTCTCCCCTCTCATCTCCTCTCCTCTCCTCTCCTCTCCTCTCCTCTCCTCCTCCTCCTCTCCTTTCCTCCTCCAGAGATCACCATAAGCCAATTGTTCGTCTGCAGTTCCATCCATTCCAGACTCTTCAGAATGAGACTGAGGATTTGGAGGTTCCTGCTTCTGGTTCTGGTTCAGGTTCAGGTTCTGGGGGTTCGGCACCGAAGCCCAGGACCTTCCAGAGGGGTCAGTACCTCTCCATCAGCAGAGACGGCGTCCTCAACGTCTGGAGCGACGGCTTCACACTCCAACGCTCCTTCAAAGTCAGTACGCCCGCTTGAATGCAGGGTTTCATAATCAGCGATATCAGAATTACTGTATTTGCCAAATACAATAACTGTACTCAGTATTTTTCCCTCCTTCTTTCTCTCCTTTCTCTTTCTCTTCTTCTCTTCCTCTATTTATGTATTTCATTCATTCATATTCATAATATGTATGTATATGTGTGTCTGTGTCAGGGTGGTTAGTTCTGGGATTATTCATTAGTTTTTATTTGTATTAAGTTTTCCATTGTCATGGCAATTTCTGTTTAGTTTTAGTTTTCAGAGAGGCTTTTCATTTAGTTTTTATTTAGTTTCAGTATTTTTGGTAAGGCTGGTGTCTTTTAAAGGTATAATGACAGAAGTTCAGAATAGGTATTTTGTATTTGTTTGCAACTGGTATTGTGCAATATAAACAATAAATCAAAAATGTATTTACATAAAATGTTTAATTAGCGTTCAGTAAAAATAGCCATTTTTTTAACCCTGCACATAAAGTCAAAAAGGTCAAGTCAAATTTTATTTATATAGCAGAATTCATACCAGGGCAGTTCAAAGTGCTTTACAGACAAGAAACAGAGAGTTACTAATTAAAAGCATGTAAATACACAGATATATATACATATAATCATGTGCACAAAAACATACATACATACTACACACAAATACACATGCATAAACAAAATGACAAAAACTAAAAACATTACACACACACACACACACACACATATATATATATATATATATATATATATATATATATACATATATATATATATATTAGTTAGTTAGTTTTACAAGTATTCGTTTCAGTTCAGTTGAACTTTTTCTCATTTTATTTTTATTTCAGTTTCTGCCTATGTTTTTTAATGTTTGTCTATGTTTTTTGGTTTACAATAATAACCTTGGTCTGTCTGTATGTATGATGCATTCATCTTTCTGTCTGTCTGTCTCTCTGTCTGTATATAGTTGTCCCATCGGAGGAGGATCCATCCCTCCTCCTCCCGCAGCAAGAAGATCTGGGTGATCGACATGATTTGTCTCATCAACCTGCACCAGCTGGCGGTCGCCACCACCCACCCAGCCCTGGGTGGGTGAACGCTGCTGAATCACGATGGGCATTCACGTGCAAATCACTTTTCAAAAAGTAGCTGACTGCTAACATTAGCTAATGTTATGGATCAGCATGGATGTTCCCTCAATTCAGCTGCTGTAGCCTGTGATTTGAATCTTCTCAGGTCATTTGGCCCCCAGTTCTGCTCATTTCTCCATGATATTGGGGGAGAATATATGTATATTTTATGTTTTTTTCAGCCAAAGTGCAGTTGAGTTTGTCTCTGTTTCAGTCTGCTTTGCTGTCTTCTGGTTAAGGTTCCCCAACCCGATTTACCATGTAAATCAAATATGGCCGCAGTGTGAATGAAGCGAATGACTTGAGCTTTTCTATCTTCTGTCTCTCAGTTTAATTCAGTGGCTTCCTCCCTCTCTGCTCTCTGCCATCAGAATTCTATGACATCGCCACCGGTAACTGTGACATCGTCTGCTCTCTGACAGTGCTGGACAGCAGTGTGGAAGTCATGGATTACTGGTAGGTCATTGGCTAAGGACACATGATGTCACAGTGTTCCCAAATTGTTTTGAAAAGGTCGTCATTCTGTGAAGTGCAATGAGACACTGATGAATGCAGTGTGAATAAACTTGAAATTTGAAATATATGAGTGTCTGCAACATAGCTTTTAACTCTGTGTGTTTGTGTGTGTATCTATATGCACATCTGAGCATACCCGCACATATATGTACCTGCATTTGTGTGTGTGTGTGTGTGTGTGTGTGTGTGTGTGTGTGTGTGTGTGTGTGCCTCCAGGTCAGATGGTACTAAGGCAGTATTTTCCTTTGGTGACATGGATGGCAGCATATCTGTGTTCATCTCCTTCAATGTGGCAACTAATGGCCTCTTCAACGGAGGAACATGCGAACGTGGTATGTGCAGTAAAACCTAAAACTGCAGTACTCTACAGAGTAAAACCTAAAACTGCAGTACTCTACAGAGTAAAACCTAAAACTACAGTACTCTACAGAGTAAAACCTAAAACTGCAGTACTCTACAGAGTAAAACCTAAAACTACAGTACTCTACAGAGTAAAACCTAAAACTGCAGTACTCTACAGAGTAAAACCTAGAACTACAGTACTCCATTTGTTTTGTGATACACTATTGTTCTCCAAGGAGGAAGTTCACATCCACAGGGAGGTCAGAGGTCAGAGGTCAGGGGTCAGGGTTCGGAGCTGGTAGGGATTCAGTGTCTTGTTTAAAGGTCTCCTCCACCTGGTGAGCACTTGGGGTCATGGGGGGTCAAACCTTCTGGGGGTTTATTAGCCAGGTTGGAGTCAATACAAATTCAATCAATAGAAACTGTAAATAGAAATTGTGATTCATTTCATAATGATGGAGCGTTCATTCTCAACTAATTAGTGACAACCATCTGAAGCAAAATATTTTTCTGCATTTTAATTTTCAATTTTTCATTTTTTCTTTAAATTGAACGTGTTTTGGAGTGTCAGCTAAATGCCTAACTGTGTGTTTCAGGGAGCAGCTGTCCTTCTCTGTCTGCCTCCTTTCTGATGAAGAACACCTCCAAACACTTCCTCTGTTTTAAAGTGGTACGTGCTGGACTGCAGCGGACGTCCTGAACCATGACTCACCGTCCTGTAGGCAGAGCATGGATGAGTGCGACTGATCGGTTTGGTTTAGTTGCACAAAGAGGAAACATCGCTCTTACTCTCTCCATCTTCCTCTCTATCAATTCAATTCAATAAGCTTTATTGGCATGATTAGAACAATATAGCCAAAGCATTGAGATACAGTGTGTGTGTGGGTGTGTGTGTGTGTGTGCATGCGTGCCTGTGTGCGTATGTGCTAGGGTTGACACTATCTACTCTCTCTCTCTTCTCTCTCTATCTCTCTCTCATTCTCTCCATCTTCCTCTCTCTCTTTCTTGCTCTCTCTATCTTCTCTCTCTCAATTCAAATTCAAATTCTCTCTCCGTCTCTCTCTCATCTCCTCTTCCTCTCTCTCTCCCCCTCCCTCTCTCTTCCTCTCTCCCTCTCTCTCTCTCTCCTTCTCTCACTCTCTACCTTTCTCTATCTACTCTCTCTATCTCTCTCTCGTTCTCTCCATCTTCCTGTCTCTCTCTTTCTTGCTCTCTCTATCTTCTCTCTCTCAATTCAAATTCAAATTCTCTCTCCGTCTCTCTCTTTCTATCTGCCTCTCTCCATGTCTCTCTCACTCTATCTTCTCTCTCTCTCTCTCCCTCTCTCTCTCTCTCTCTCTCTCTCTCTCCCTCCCTCTCTCTCCCTCTCCCTCTCTCTCTCTCTCTGTCTCTCCCTCCCTCTCTCTCTCTTCTCTGTCTCCCCCTCCTCTCTCTCTCTCTCTCTCTCTTCCTTCTCTCTCTCCCCTCCCCTCCTCTCTCTCTCTCTCTTCCTCTCTCTCTCCCCCTCCTCTCTCTCCCCCTCCCTCTCTCTCTCTTCTCTCTCCTTCTCTCTCTTCCTCTCTCTCTCCCCCCCTCTGTCTCTCCCTCTCTCTCTCTCCCTCTCTCT